>NC_044497.1:14440000-14692500 GCF_902362185.1 Chanos chanos | reverse complement strand
AACAAAGCCTCCTGCAGTGTCCTCATAACCATATAATGGAGTCTGCAATACCTGCCAACTCTAGGGGGCACTTTTCCTCCTTAAACTATTGAAAGGGCACCCAGACACCAAAGATTTCTGCCCACAGAAGTTCAGGGGTCCTGAAGTGTAATTACAGTGTGCAGATAAGTATTGTCACCCTATAATTACCCTCTCTCGGTCTTGACAACATAAATGCGAGATCAGAAATGTATGAGTGAAAGGGTCACTGAAGAGACTTTTAAATTCAGCCACATGAACTTGATAAAGAATGCATTTCCATTAGTATGAAAATGCAGTAGTCAGTCCATGACAAAATTGTTGATGGGGACGGCATGTGTCCTTGCTTGTATGTGTGTGAGGGCACATGAAAACAGCACATCACTGTGACACTGCATCTTATGTTTCAGTTCTGTAATTATGATATAGGTATTTCTATTCACAACAAACACACACAGACACACACACACACGCTAAGCTTACACTTCCCTTGGGATAAGGTGGTAACTGCTTACTCATGCTATGTGACACTAGACGACTGTGAACAGCATGTCACGTATAATACACACAGGACAGGACAGGACAGGACAGGACCACACACCCAGTCACGCACAGTTTGAAAGGCAGCAGTGACCGAGACAGAGCCGTCTGGTGAGTCTCCAGGGTGTCAGTAATTGTCCAGTCAAGAGCCTCAAAGACTTGAGCCAGCACTCAGCAATCATCTCACTGCTCAGCAATAGATTAGAGCTGTCTACTCAGGCCACTCGGCCTGAAGAAGAGCCCACACACTTCCTCAGCTGGTGGAGGGTAATTGTCTCACATCTGAAGGATAGCTGGAGGTGGCTTGCAATGCCTTAAAATGCACCAGCAAATGCTACATGAACAGAAATGATTCTTTTACAACGTTCAATAGACAGATCCCTCACAAGGAATGAAACCCTTTTAATTTGAGACTCAGACACTGCAGAAGAATATTTAGAGCCAAGTTCCACAAAATTCAATCTATAAGATGACTATGAATTATGGGACCTTGAGCAACCTCCTATTCAAATATTGACTATGAGATTTGTCAAAATGAAAGAATTTGAAGTTTTGTTTGGGAGAGTTGTAATCATTCTCTCATTTCATCACGTCTGTCTGTTTATTAAATGACTGCTTCTCTTATAGGGTTCCCCTGGTGAGAGAGGCGCTGCTGGACCTGCTGGTCCCATTGGCCTGCCTGGGCGCAGTGGCCCACAGGGTCCACCCGGACCAGCCGGAGAAAAAGGAGCTCCTGTGAGTGCTCTAGAGAATTTCCTTTATTCAAAAATAAATTCTGTACTGTACATATGATGTTATGGAAGCCAATATGTGTTGTAACACTAACTCATATCATGTGAAAGCTGATGTGTGAACAGCATGGACTACTGTGTTTCTGTGCAGGGTGAGAAAGGTCCACAGGGCCCAGCTGGTCGAGATGGAGTTCAAGGGCCAGTGGGTCTGCCTGGTCCCGCTGGACCCCAGGGTCCACCTGGAGAGGATGGTGATAAGGTGAGTTTCTTACGCTTCTCATCAGCTGGAGACGAATCCTACGGAGATGACCCATTTCTCCACTCACAGCGCTCTGAGCCGCCTGTCCTATCGATCACATCGGTGATCAATCTTCATCATCACACCCACAACCCAACCATCTGTTCGACAGATCTGTTGCCTGTCTCTCTCCTCTGCCGCATATCCATCATCATAACCAAACGCGGCATAAAATCTAATTAGAGAGGGATATAAATGTGAAATACTGTCACCTTTTTATCTATCCTCCATCAGTATACCTCATCAGAGGTGTGAGCCAGTCAGCCAATGGAAAGAGCAGAGCATATGTCTCTTGGCTGTCTCATTTGCTCACTTTCGCCCCTTCAGACATGATGCTTATCATCACATTTGCAGTGTGGCTTGACACAGATGGACTTCAATGCCACGTTCCAGTCTGCACTTCTCCTCCCTGTCGATGCAAGCAATTATCTCGCTCAGCAAGCCAAATAATCAGTCAGAAAGATCTGTCTCACAATTAAAATGTCCAATTTATAATTTGTTTGGTAATGTGAGGGGTTTTTTTTTCCTTAAAAAGGACATTTGGATCTTCTAATTAAACACAGAGTTTTCCATGTCATGTCATTCCCAGGGAGAAGTTGGAGAGCCAGGTCAAAAGGGAAGCAAAGGAGACAAGGGTGAACAGGTATGTATCTGCTTTCTGTCATCAAATAGAAGCAAAAACATGTCGTTCTATAAAGACTCAGATATGTAGTGTATACACCCACACAATGGTGGTGGATAATTATTGCATGCACAGATACTGGAAATAGTGTGTTTCCTTCCTCAACTAAACATTTTTTGCTTTGTCCTTTAGGGTCCTCCTGGTCCAGCTGGTCTTCAGGGTCCAATTGGTGCCCCAGGACCTGCTGTGAGTAACACCACTCAGTCTGCACACTCAGATATATTGGTCATTCCAATGTAGATACACTACTGTTAACCATTAAGTTGTCAGGTTTATTAATCAGTGAAGTTAGTCTATGATGAGCTCACAGCCTCGTCCTGTTGTCAGGGTGGTGATGGAGAGCCTGGTCCCAGAGGCCAACAGGGTATGTTTGGACAGAAGGGAGATGAGGGTGCCAGAGGCTTCCCTGGACCCCCAGGTCCAATTGGCCTACAGGTGAGCACCCTTTTCATACACACACACATACACACACACACACACACACACAAACACACACGCACGCACGCACGCACGCACGCATGCACAAAAACACATGCACGGAAACTCACACACATAAATAAATGCATTGCCCCAGACAATTGCAGTCCTCTACTGATAATATGTGGAAGAACTCTTAAGCAATATAGCACTACATGCGGTATTTCTTTCTAATATAGCTTTAGGAAACACTGACCATGAATTCAAGTGTTTTGAAATATTTGTCATTTGTCACCATTTCTGATCTTGTTAATTATAACGTTAAAACCTTCGCTGGAAGACCGTGCCAAGTCTGGCCATAGGGAAAGACTTACAGAAGGGCAAATAATTATGAGGCAAATTTTAAAAATCTAATGCATCATCGTAAACGCCAAAAAAGTATCGGTCCAAAAAGTGAGAGTATTACACAGTCACATTTATCACCGAAATATTATTTCAGTGACATAGAGCACAGACACTCTGCTTATTGCTGAGTGTTTTCAAAGACAATACCTCTAGTGACAGAACTAAAATAAATCACATTTACTGTTACATTATGTGTGTCCTTTAAACATGGAGCAGCGGGGAGATTAAGCGTCTCTTCCTTTTTGCCCTGATATTTAATGATCCTAAAGTACAAAATTCTGCAATGCTCATCCATCGTTTAGTCCTTGGCTTCATTGTAAATAAATTAGCCGTTCATTTCTTTGAAGTGGAATCATTGTTATAATGGAATTACATTGACTGTGTCGGTACTCTCTTTATGCTACCGAATCCCAAAGTCATTTGATTCAATTGACTTTTAATTGGGCGTAATGCACTTCCATTTTGATTTTATTAATTAGACTGAGTGACCTTGTCCAATAGGCATGAGGCCACTGTGCACACTCCAAGTAGCACATAATGAGTGTTTCTCTTAATGGTCTCTGACTGAGAAGCCCACTGCACTGATTGGGCTCCCTCATCGTCAGTGCGGTAACAGGTCTGCAAGGACACACAGCAGCTCAGCCCCTAGGGGCATGTGGGTATTTGGCGTGTAAATATCAGGTGAAATTAGACCTTTGATGCCTCGGGTCCTACCTGATGGTACAGACGGACGTTGTGCCTTTGAATCAGGCGGTGACCCAAAAACGCTGAGCAGTCAGAAAGGCAATTAGAGGATAAATGTCAGGGATCAAACACGCGTAATACCTTCAGTCACGTGGCCTGCTGCCTTCATGAGTGGATTTTTTTATTTTTTTTTTTGGACATAGTGTGTGACTTAGCCACTCGTGAAATTCTGAGGATTTTAAGAATGCCATAATGTCTCCCCAGTGCCTCTTTGTGTCAGACACACTTTCTGAAGGAAAAGAAAAAATGTGCAAAGAGATAGATCATATAAACGTAATTAGCCATTAATCACATTCCAACGTGATGTTAGCCTTTAATCAGGCTCAAGATAGAATGAGCAGGATTATATGAGAATAGTTCAAAGCAATAGCTTTTTCCTTCTTGCGTGAACACAGCATGCCGCGGTTCCATTTGGCCTTCCTCAGGCATCTTTTGAGCAGTCAGAGGTATAGGCGATAGATTTGCATAGATTGTTAGTCACTGTGGTAGGTAAAATAGCTTTTGTAATGCACTGCGAATTGAGTACATGTCCAGTCCTCCTGCTGCTTACACACTGTGGGCACAGCAAAGGGGAAAATGAACGAGCAAAAAAAGTCTGCTAAAGGAAGGTTATTGTTCTCTGAACCTCAAAGAATGGCAGCACGGCAGTGAAAAAACCCAATAACCTAATAACCTAATGAAGATTTTTTTTTTAAGGCAAGGTTGTTCCTCCATCCACCATATGGCCCAAATGATACTCTCTTCCCATTTTGAGAAGCAGTGTTATTGTTCTTCCACACTAACTGCATCTGGGTCAATTTTTATCCCTTTTTTTCTCATTTGAGACTCTATTGCAAAGCTTTCTCCCTGAACTATTATCGCCCTGTGATCTGTACAGAATTGAAATTCATCCAAAAATAGTATGGTATACCTGTATTTCCTCAGCATTCTGTTTGTTCAAATGGCTGCAATAACAGCATTTTATAAAGCTGTTGATCAAACAGCATCTAAACTAATCTTGATGTCAGGCAAAGTGCATTCTGCCCTAGACAACTGTTGTTTGTTTATGCAGCGACATTCTTCTGATATGTAAATTATTGCTCTTTTTTTTTCTTATACAAATGTGACAAGGCTACCCCTGCAGTAATTAGCAGTTGAATTCATTGGCATTCCAGTATCAATTTAAGTATGCCTTTGAGTTCATTGTTATTTTATCTGAGTGACTGCATCAAAGCAAAAGGTTGTTGCAAGACATTTCTTAGAGCTAACTCTTGCTAGCATGCTACAGATTCAATTAAATACTTCCACATTGCTGAGCCTGCAATGTTGGCCTTAATGTTAGGTTGTTTTTTTTTGTCAGATTTACCAAAAACGCACCTCTTTTGCATGAAACTAGGGCAACACAAGATGAGATCCTAAGCTAATTACACTTAGGCAATTGCTCTGATTTACAAACCAAAAATAAATCAATAATGCTTGTATTTTTACTTTTTGCTGTTGTTCAGGGTCTTCCTGGACCTCCAGGTGAGAAGGGAGAAAATGGAGACGTTGGTCCAATGGTGAGTGTTCACTGCAGTATAGCTTTGTTATGATTCCCATATTCCTGACATCATGGATATTTCTTCAAAGCATCATCTTGGCCAGAATGTCTCTTACAAATCCATAGTACTGTATATCATCTATGGCTGACACAGGCAATATTTCATGAAAGGGTACATTTCTGGCCATTGTTTGGCCAGAAAATGCTAGCTTACCTCTTGGGGGAAGATGGTAATATAATAGCATTACCTCTGCCTTAATGGTTTAGAGAGACTTTGGATGTACAATGAGTGAAAACATCCTTTCTCTCCACAGGGTCCCCCAGGTCCACCTGGTCCCAGAGGTCCTCAAGGTCCTAGTGGAGCTGATGTAAGTGTCTCACCAGTCACAATAACTCTTATTCATCATTGCATTATATTTTGCCAAATTGAGAGATCTGTATGCTTCTGCAGGTACAATATGGACTAAGACAAGAGGTTATCAATACCTTCCAGTAATGATTTATTGTGATGTTTTTCCTCTAAGGGTGCTCAAGGTCCACCTGGAGGTGTAGGGCCAATGGGATCTGTTGGTGAGAAGGTAAGAACATTCCCCTTACTCAGTTGGTTTGAGTTTCCCATCCACCATCTTTGTACAGTTCCAGAGAAAACAGGGCTCTCTTAAGTTTATCAGATGTCACTGTAGATGGATTTATTTTCTAATTTCTCTCCATTTTAGATACCAGTCTGCAGTCTAAATTAGTGCCTTGACAACATCAATAGTTGTTTTAGTCGTCTTCCAGAAGACCTCTCTCCCTTTTTCACTGTTATTTGGCAAGAAACTTTGCCGTCAATATTCAATGCAAAGACTAACGGCTTAGATGACCCCAGAGTATAGGAAACAGCACAGAAAGTTACTATGATGCTGAAGGCATGGAGAATATCAATCACCTATTTTACAGCTTAGAGAATTTTATTCAACTTTTCTTTTTTAATTTACAGTTGTAACTGTGAAACTATGACTTCCTCTTTTATTTTTTGAAGATTTTTTTTTTTTTTTGCTATCACCATAAAATAAGTTTCAGTTTCCATGGTAAATACATTAATTAAATATATCCATTGCAGGGTGAGCAAGGTGAAGCTGGCAATCCTGGACCCCCTGGTGAGCCAGGAACAGGAGTAAGTACATAATTACAAGTGTATGTGTGTGCATTTGCATATTATATTTTTATTTATACATTTATTATTTTTTTTTTAAAATCACAGATCCTCATTTAACCCTTATTGTTGCTATTAGTGCACCATTTCAATATGGTTCTACCTCTGTACTGTCTACAGCTCCATGTACTTAGACAGAGTGGGCAAATTCAATCACTCACCCATCTTATGAGATGATGACTGTAGTGCACTTAAACTTGAAAAACAGCCACCATCCACACCAATCATCAGCTCCTCATACGAAAACTGCATATGTTCAGCCACAGTAAACCAATGATATTATTTGTCCTTGCCAGAATATCAATCAAGTTCCCTGAGGTGTTTTTTGGGTGCTTTGGGTGATTATCATTCAGATGTGAGGTTTATGAACTTATGAACTTTGTAACGTATTGATGAAATGTCTGCTGCATACTTATCATTACACTGATGGGAACATAACTGATCGAAAGTAAGGCACATGTTATCACAGAGTGACACGCTAATGAGCTTTTGTGTCGTATCGGTAGGACAAATCATAAAGTATAAAATCAGAATAGATTAGCAATAGCTTCTGCTGTGCCTCTGACTCTTATCATATACATGGTACCATATAATTTATTTCCTCTCTTTTCCCATTTTCATTTGACAACGGTTCATGCTTTAAATGAGGTACCTTCCCAATTCCACAGCGAACTTTATTCTTTGGTATTCTTTAATGCCATAAAAATATATTACTGTTTGTCCCCTCATAATGTATCTCCTACTCAACATCAGTGTTCAAAAGGATCTTTACTTCTGCTTAGACTGTGACTAGCCACACAAATAGTGTTCTGTTCTGCATAATACCCTCAGTAATGCATCTATACTTTCATTCATCATCCTATAGGGTCCCAAAGGTGAGAGAGGAGAGAAAGGAGAGGCTGGCCCACCTGGAGCAGCTGGTCCCCCTGGTGCTAAAGGACCTCCTGGAGATGATGGCCCCAAGGGTAACCCTGTAAGTATGCCAGCTTTTGCCACTGAAAAATCTGGCAACGCCTCCTCCGTCACACCTCAACCTACTCACATAAGTCAGAATACACATAAAAGACGGTGACAGAGAGGCAAAGAGAGGTCACTTTAATCAATTGCCGAATGATTTTTAAGAGCCAAAAAGCTTTTTTATTAGAGCAGAGTCTATTATGGATTAATAATATGCTAATGAATAGGGTTCATCTTACTGCTGGAAAAATCTGTACCTGCTGAATGCATTGCTGGAGATGACAGGGATGAAGTTTTGAGCTGACCAGCTGTACTTTATAATGGCCTGAAATGTTCAAGTTTATCAATATTGTGCCATTTTAGGGACCTGTTGGCTTCCCTGGAGATCCTGGTCCCCCTGGTGAGCCTGGAGTTGCTGTAAGTACCATCTACATGTTACCAGTCTGTGACTGTTCTGTGATTTCATTTTAAGGTAGACACTACGCTGACATTCATCTCAATGTAATCAGTAGCCTTCCCGCAATAGCATCAAACGTGTCTACTGCTAAATCTATCCATCCATTCTCTCCTTCTCTAGGGAACTGATGGTGGCCCAGGAGAAAAAGGAGAAGATGGTGAATCTGGTCAACCTGTAAGTATGCCTTGATATCATTTTAACATGAGGGCGGACAAATGTAGTGCCTGAAACCTGTGCTTGCAACGGTTTATGATGTTATGATAGTTTAAAATGTGTGTATTTATGGGGAAAAGACAAATTATGTTATGTGCACTGTAAATGACTCAACTGATTCAATCTAGGATTGACTGATTGCTGTTTTCTTAGCTTCAGGAGCACTATATGCTTTTATACATCAATAAATAGCATTAAATTAAATTTTTAAATATTTTTATTTTTCACCTTATACTGATACATCACTATATTTTCAAGTTCATAAAACACAATAAAGACAAAAAAGTAGCTTTAGTCCTCAGTGGCGGTCCATAAAGACCTTATTAACATTTACGGATGTAATTGAGATTTGCAAGCACATGGAAAGGGTTTAATTCGCCCTTTAAATTCAATATATTCAAAAATGCAACTCGACAAATTGGTGCATCGGGCGGAATATTGTGCAGAGAGCTTTTATAGAGCCGCATCTACAATCTACAGTTCAATTAAAGTTTAATGAGGAGTGGTTTTTCACTGTCATAAAACTTTGATAGAGAAACATGCAACTTCTATTCTCCAATTAGAAGTTTATAGTTTTAATATGAACCAATAACACAGACGAATAATTTTGTAAATTCATATCCAAACCTTATTTGCAGTTTAGTTTCATTTGATGTTCTTCAGATGGTTATGCAAATCTCAGGGTGCTTTGATTGCGTTCAATTAATTGTGTAAAACTGGCAGCAACAACAAAAAGCTACTTTACCTAACTGCTGCCCAGATAATCCTGATTTTTTTTTTTTTTTGATTTCCAATATCTTGCCCTGCTTCAATATCTCAAAGTGTTTGAATTGTTGTGTGACTGTGGGCATATAAAGGAATACATTCCAAGTTTCCAAGCGTCGTCATGGAGATCAAGGTAGGTTGGTAATTACATGCACCATTTGTTGGATCAATGTGTTCATGACTGTTTTCATTTTGGGTCAGGGTCCTCCCGGTCCATCTGGAGAAGCTGGTCCCCCAGGACCTCCTGGCAAGAGGGTGAGTGTGGTCTTCATCAGTGTGTTTACCTTCAAATCAATGATGTCATAGAGCAGTGAAAAGGTAACACTTTCATTGGATAATGAAAGAATGTCAGATATATAACCTTGATTCCTGAACGGACCGAGAGCTGATTTTATTGTCAGTATACCAGTTCAGACAACCAGATCCTTTTAACCACTGTCTCAAGACTTAGCTGTAAATAGAAAGTAAACACATCCATGGCACCCATGAGAGATGAATAGCTGATACTCTTGTGTGTGAAATTGAAAGCATGTTATAAAGACAAAAAAAAAAAAGTGTCTTGCACAGAAATCATTTTCCTCCATTCCCCTGCCTCCCTCCCTCACTCAGAATGAGACAGGGTGATTTTTCTTCTGACACAACATTGATCGGTCGCAGTTGAGTGACAACTATGAAAGAATTGACAGCAGAACTGTGTTAGAAAATCTGCAGGAGAAGGAGAGGTGGAGGAAATATAGCCTAACTGTCATTTTCACAAACTCCCATCTTCCACTGGCTCATCAAATAATATAACGTGTATACCTCACCTCACTGCTAAAGGTAATGCCATTTCAAATCAGAGAAGATAATATTTCATTTCATTATAACAATAAAAAAGTAAACTTTTCAATTTAGTCACTTCACAAAATTGCAGAGCTCAGTAGAAACTGGTATACGTCCTGCCACCCAGTGCACAATGTCATTATCTGTCTCGCCGCCAAGTCTTTTAACGCTGTGGGTCATTGGAACTTGTTTACACTGTATTTGCAGTTTTGAAAGACCTGTGTAGTCCTAAGAGGATTAATTTCACATTTTTTTTGTCTTAAGCATGCAGTTTTTCAAAGTCATGTATCCAAAAAAATACTGAGGTATCCTCATTTAATGACCTCATCACAATTCTTTCTGCGTTTTTTTTTGCATTATTCAAGGAAAGATTAAAAAAAGGGAGGGGGGGATGGGGGGCGCTTGCTTCTCAATATGGTCGATGGCAGCAACTTATTAAATATTAAGCATCATATCAGCAGACACAGTTACTAATGGCTAAGGGATTAGAGTAAAGAAACTGCTATTCATCACTAAAGGTATTGAAATCCTCAGACAGAGAGAGAAAAAGGCTGTCAGAATGATTTCTTTGAGTTTCATAGCATTTGCTCCTTTGCATCTTTAATTCCAGCCTGGCGTTGTTTTGCATTGAACATGAAGCCTCTTTGCTTTCTCAGCATTTAGTCTACCCAAAAGTCTTCTGTCTCGCTGAACAGACTGTGTTGGCATCCTTACTAGAGCCTACAGACAGCCTGAATCTCTCTCTCTCTCTCTCTCTCTCTCTCTCTCTCTCATGTGTGTGTGTGTGAGTGTGTGTGTGTGTGCAAGAGAGAGTTGTGAGCACAGTGCATTGATTTATTGATTTATGCCCTGTTTTTGGCTTTTTTCCACATGACAGATGCATATGGTATCAGTATCATTTATTATACCTGATTACATATTTGGTCATCCATATGAGGAAAAATGAGATGTCTTCAAAAACCTGGCAGTATATACATATGCAAAACAACAAATTTTAAGCTATGCATTTATTCAGTTATATAGCTGAACTATACTGTTTATCACTGACCGTGTGCTTTAGGAATAAACCATTCCCTCATTCTCAGGACGTCAAACCATAAAGCTATTCATGCACTTCTCATTCCCGAGTGACATGATGCATAAATTGAAGATGATAACATGACTTCAGGGGTGTTTTTTATCTGTGAGAGGGTTGTATGTTGGTATTGACTGAATCGTTGTCACTTACGTGCAACTGAAACTTGATGTTGACTATACAGGAAAATGGCTTTATTGGGAGACCACATTCATCAGGGACTGGAGGAGGAAACTGATGATATAGTAATAAGTAATGACAAGTAATATAATGATCAGCAGGTTACCTCTAGGTTGTCTTGTAGCCCGCTGTCAGCAGGTGTTATTCAGAACACTGTCTTTTGGTTCCCTGTAGTTAAAAAAATATTAGATCCACAGTTTGTGTTATGGGCAAGTCTGACTGAAACTTAAACTGAGATGTAATCTTTTTATTGTGAAAGTAGATTAGTCTCTTGCTCTCCCATCTCAGACCAAAGATTTCTTAATGACAGGTTAAGCAAAAACTTAATTGTTTTTGTGTTAATTGCAATTACCCCATTGAAGCCTGGAGTATCAAGGAAAAGGTGTAGGGGGGCAATAAAGGCTGTTGAATAAAGCAGCATCACAAAGCTGTCTCATGTGCTAACCAAACAGTGTGATGACTTCAGTGCCAGTGGGTATTATAGCTGTGTAAAGGCAATGCTAAAACATAGCTCTCTGTCTTCCTCCTCCCAAGGGACCACCTGGCGCTCCTGGAGCAGAGGGCAGACAAGGAGAGAAAGGCGCCAAGGTAGCGTAACTCTAAATCAATTCAGCTTGTGACCAGCAGCTAAAAAGAATTAAATTCAAGGCCCAGAGGAAAACAGAGCTCTTTTCTCTGTGACACAAGCACTGATTAAATGTAAATATATGTTGGTGGTCTATCTTCCTGAATTCTGTTTGGCTCTATTTGTGTGGTAATTCAGAGAGCCTGCCAAAAAAAAATGCTTCGAATTTAAACAGATGAAGACATGCAGTGTGGTGTTATGGTGTTAAGTGTCAACCACAGATAAAGGAGGTTCTGATTGACTGTGATTGTATGGACCTGTTCATCTTTTTTTCTCAGGGTGAAGCAGGAGCAGAGGGTCCACCTGGAAAAACTGGCCCTGTTGGCCCCCAGGGACCACCTGGTAAACCTGGTCCTGAGGGTCTCCGAGGAATCCCTGGCCCTGTGGTGAGTCCCATTGTCCTGTCTGTCATATCAGTAATCAATCTGTGTGATGTGTGTACACACACACACACACACACACATACACACACATAGACACACACTCACTATCAGAGAATAAATCAATAATCCCTCCTGTTTGTACCATGTATATTTTTCTTGTTTATTTGAGCAGACTTTTTGTTGTATTTGGGCTATTAATCATCATGCTGCACACAGTAAATCGATAGTTGGCTATAAGCCCTACAGGAGGCAATAATGCCTGATATAATTGGATGGATTTTTGCAGGGTGAACAAGGACTTCCTGGCTCCCCCGGACAAGATGGCCCACCTGGACCAATGGTAGGAAAATTGTGCACACTGTAGTCTCTCTCTCTCTCTCTCTCTCTCTCTCTTTCTCTCTCTCTCTCTCCCCTCTCTCTTTCTCTCTCAACACCTGTGCAAATTGATCTCTCAGTGTTGTTTCTCTGATATTTAGGGACCCCCTGGTCTACCTGGTCTGAAAGGTGATCCTGGCTCTAAGGGTGAAAAGGTGAGAGAGATTCAATTCCTTATTTCATCCCCTTGTTTCATTTCTGTTCTTATTCCCCAAAAGGTTTGGAGTTTAACCTTTCGTGTGAGGTCTATAACCAGGAATGCTGGGTCGATCCCAGTCTTCAGATCAATGGAGCAGTATTTCTCAAGCTCACTTCAGTATTCCTATTTCACTGATTTTTTGGCTGTTTTGCTTTTTTTTAAATAATGACCACAGCGTGCATCTTCAGTGTCATCTTACTCATAAGATCTTGTACCAAATACAAACTGTGCAGCTATGAACAAAAATGTTTCTTCATTTTCTACTCTGCATCAGAACCTGAACTGGACAGACGAGTTATATAGCATTGACTCACTCTAGAACAGTGACAGGATTTTGGGCTACAATATACATTACTTTGCATCTACCGTCCATTGTATCTCTGACCTTGTTTGTCTGTGTATTCCAGGGTCATCCAGGTCTGATTGGTCTAATTGGACCCCCTGGTGAGCAAGGAGAGAAAGGAGACCGAGGTTTGCCCGGTCCACAGGGGTCGCCAGGCAGCAAGGGTGATTCTGTAAGTGACAGATGATTTCTTTGACCCTTAACTACACCATTCATTAAAATGGAGAACTGAGGAAGTGTCAGTCTTAATTTTTTTTTTTTTTTGCTCTGCGTGTTAGTGATTTTTGCATTTTTAATTCACCCAGATCAGAGTAAGGGATTGTATCTGGTCAGATTCACATGAAGCACACCACATTAAGGGTTTCATTTATTTTTAATGAATATTTTTGTCTGGGTGAATATGCAGTCACAAGCTACCATTCCTCAGCGTGTTAGGAATTAATTGGAAGCATTCAAATCAAGTCTAATTAAACTCTAATGTCTCTTTCTTGGTAAACATGAGAGGTACTTACTATTTCCGTGCTCCCTTTTTTTCTGACCACTTACACAAATATTAGATTTGTAGTTGCAGTACCGTGCATCCATTATTAGGAAAACAGATAGCAGAGCTCATTCAGGCCTTGGCTCTAATCTTATCAGAAGACCAAAAAGCACATTTAGCACATTTATGCTTTTGTAACAGAAGGTGCCATCTAAAACATTAAATATGTCCTAGTTTCTTTACTGATCAGTTCCTCTTAGCATTACTATGAGCTTTAGAATCAAAATGTTCTGAATATTTGTCTTTGGTCTACAGGGAGTCAGTGGTGCAGGTGGTCCTATTGGTCCTCCTGGTCCTCCTGGATTGCCTGTGAGTGTCCTCAATCTGGTTGCGTTTTTCTCTACTTACAGATGTTATGCATTATTATACATATGTGTAGTATGTGCATGTGTTATGTGTGAATTATCTGTTATCTCATATGGTCACCTGTCTCTCCATAGGGTCCACAAGGTCCAAAGGGTTCCAAGGGTTCATCTGTAAGTGTGGACTCCATTCATATTTACTAACTGAAGATGTAATTTATATTTTTATATGGTATTGTGAGTTCATGGCATCTTAATGATTTTTCTCTAGGGTCCAGCTGGTCAGAAGGGAGACACTGGTTCCATTGGACCTCCTGGTCCTCCAGTGAGTAGTCTTTTCATTGTCCTGTTCTCCTAATAATAACGTTGTTGCCTTTTTACCCTTTCAGTAGGTTTACTCTCTTAAAGAGCTCTCAGGTATCTACACATCATTGTCTTGGCAATGTCTTGAAACATTTTTTTTAGTTGTGACAGTAGAAGATCTAATAATAGACAGCTGAGATACATACAGCATTGCCCTGCTGAAATACTTAGTATGAAGAACAATTAGATTATTCAGTGTGGTTCTGACTAAGCCCTTTCTCTGTGGCTTCTCCATAGGGTCCTCCTGGTGAGATCATCCAGCCTCTCCCCATCATGTCACCCAAGAAGACCAAACGCTCTGCTGACATGCAGGCTGATGAAGCCATAATGGATTACGGTGAAGGCATGGAAGACATCTTCAGTTCTCTCAACAATCTCAAGCAGGACATCGAGCGTATGAAGTACCCCATGGGTACCCAGAACAACCCAGCCAGGACCTGCAAAGACTTGCAGCTCTGCCATCCAGAGTTTCCAGACGGTTAGTTGCTACAAGAGGAATAGGCTGGGGTGGAGTAGGGTAGGATTGGGGGTATTCCAAGAATGGCCAAAAGCTAGCTAGGTAATGGACCTGCCAGTCACAGGCAGATAAAGAGGATATGCAATGTTTGTTCATTGCTCTGAAGGTCTGCAGGAATAGGATTGGTGGGGGAAATTCAGAGTCTGTCAGTATTTGGATAGCAACATCAGAGGTCTGATTGAGGAAGATGCTTGGTATTCAGCAGACTTCAGCAAGAGCTAGTCTTTCTCTGACAAATCATGACTAACAAAATGTCAGCTTGCGCGCTGACCTTTGAAAGTTGTTTTTAGTGTGTTCCACCTTGAATCAGGCGTTTGTTTACAAACCCTACTTTTGGTACCAGTGTTTTCGAGGCGAAACCTCAGGACGATTCAGACACAGGTTTACAGTAAATGGTTATACAAAATATACAGTAATCTGAACATTCATCAGAGTATATGGTGACAAATATGAACTGAGGATTACTTCAAACAAGGCATTATCATGTACTCGTCTCCTAGGGGGCATGCATGTATCTGATTTAATGTTTTTTTTTTTTTTACTTTTTTTTCCTCAGGCGAATATTGGATTGATCCCAACCAGGGTTGCTCAGGGGACTCCTTCAAAGTGTACTGCAACTTCACAGCAGGAGGAGAAACCTGCATCTATCCGGATAAGAAGTCAAATGGAGTGAGTGACATTTTAGCATCCCACAGAGAACAAGCTGGCTCACTGGGGCTTTCACTTAAAATACACTTTCAAAACTCAATACATATACACCAAAGTTCCCATAAGGATGATTAGAAAAAAAAAAAAAAGATGAATTTCCATTCAATGCTTAGAGCTGCTGTATTTAGGAGGAGAGAAACGTCATTACTTCTAATATTTATCACAATATAATGTTAGTTTAAAACCCACACAAATGATCTCTTTGTCTTGACTTTATGTGTTCATTTGAGTGTTTTGTTTCTGTCTCATAGGTCAAGATATCTTCTTGGCCCAAAGAAATTCCTGGGTCTTGGTATAGTGAATTTAAGCGTGGTAAAATAGTAAGTACAGTCTGCCGTCTCTCTGATAGGCCACCCTCTCAAAAAAATGACATTTATTTATGTATTCAAGTTGCCTTGAATTTTGTATGTCTTTTAGGTAAAGTTCTGAGAAGACAGGGCACAAAATAGACTGTAATAACAGAGCTGCTTTTAAAAGCTGCTATCATAGTGAATTGAGGTCTCGCCACAAAAAGCTGTTCGCCCCTTAATGCTCATCATTTATATTTGATACAGACAAAAGACAGTCGAAGGACCGTAGACATCTGAGAAACACAAACATTTTTCTACATTTGGTCTCTTTTTGTTTTCCAGATGTTTGGTATATTGTCAGGCAGCATAACAAACCTTTTCAGTCAGGATTCATCCATCATGTCTGGTTATTTTTTATTTCTCTCTGCCCTGAAACCCCTCTGACACTTTTTTTCTCTCTAAAAGCTGACATACGTGGATGCAGAGGGCAACTCAATAAACATGGTTCAGATGACATTCCTCAAACTACTGACGGCCTCAGCCAGGCAAAACTTCACCTACAACTGCCACCAGTCAGTAGCCTGGCATGATGCCACAACAGACAGCTATGACAAGGCGCTGCGCTTCCTAGGCTCCAATGATGAGGAGATGTCTTATGACAACAACCCCTACATTAAGGCCCTCTCAGATGAGTGTGCGGTAAGGGTCGGGCAATGTACTCATTCTGTATGCGAGTGAACAGAGTGGATTGATGGATGTATGGATGAATGGATGGATGTCTAATTTTAATCTCCCTTTGCAGGTGAGGAAGGGCTATGGAAAGACTGTGATGGAGATTAACACTCCCAAAATCGATCAGGTTCCAATCGTCGATGTGATGTTGAATGACTTTGGGGATCCCAACCAGAAGTTTGGATTTGAAGTTGGTCCTGTCTGCTTTCTTGGCTAAACAGAATGAACGAAAAAAAAAAAAAAAAACTTGACGGGAAGGACAGGTCAGCGTGAGAGTCAAGACTTTTTTTTTTTTTTTTTTTTTTTGGTACCACCAAATCCCCCAGCCCCCTTTTCATGCCACATGCAAGTTTTGAATAAACAAAAATGGTGTAGCAAACATGTCTTGCCATGTATGTATGTATTACCCAGGAAAATACTTGTTGCCCTTGTGGGGCCTAGAATCACATGACATGAAACCTGTTATGGAGCAATGGTGAAGGACATTTTTTTGAAGCAGTGGCAGAGAACGGTGAGCAGGGAGCATCCAGGGAGGTCAACAGAGGAGGGAGAGGCACCTCCTCTTCGGAGTCTATTGGTGCTGCGCAAAAAAAAAAATAAAAGCAATGGAAAAAAGACAACAATGGTGCTCGTTTAAAAAAAAAAAATGAATAAAATAAATATATGAGGTGCTAAGAGAAAGAAGGTGTATTTTGATAAAACTGTAATTATTATTTTGTACATTAACTGTTACTTCTGAATCCACTCTCAAAACTTGCATGTGTAACAGAATTGCATCTGGCTCCTAATGTCAACATTTCCTGACACAAAACAACATAAATAAGTTAAAGAACTGATTAAATAAAGAAATAATGATATTTTGTTGATGAATACTGTGTACTTATTATTAAACAAATAAAAGTGAGCATTCAAACAATTCCCTATTTCTAATTATAATGTATGCCCTTTGTATATATTGACCTTTCCAAAGCAGTTTGGCCCCTCGAGACCCTGGCTAATCCAATTGGAAGACATTCACCAGCACGTGCAAAACCAGCATGTTTCACTAATGTTGTTCCCTGTGCTTGTTCTAGGAAATCATCACATTCATTCTTCTATTTAATTTTATTTGTTTTGGTTTTTTTTCTTTTTTCGTTTGTTTTGTTTTTCTTTGGTCGTATACCTCAAATGTTCTTGATAACCGTAGAGATGCAAAGATGGTGTGCCCTGTATATACCTTGGTAACACAGTTAAGTTTATATATTTTGGGTGGGGAATTTTTTATGAGAGGATAAAAAAAAAATACTTATCTGTTAGGCCTCTTTTGTTCAAATCCTTCTGTGAATGCAATGATAAGCCCTTTTCCATGACCCATTTTTGTAACTAAAATGAGAAAATGTTTTAATGTGCTTTTTATGGTTCATTCAATATTAAAACTGGATTCTAAACAACCGTGAAACTTATGTGTGTATTGTGTGTTTGTGCGCTTTGTCGAACAACACCATTAGTGAGGTTTTTGCAACTGTGTCTTCTGTCATATCTGCAGTGTTGTCCCCATAATATGTCCAATGTCATGTGATTTTTTTTTTTTCTTGGTCAATGAGAGATCACAGGCCCTCTTGAGTTTTCACACAAAGAAATGTCTTTCCTTGTTTCAGTAGATATGTGGTAGAATTTCAGAAATTAAATCCATTTTCATGCTACTAAGCAAAATGTAATTAGTGGAAATATATGCAAGGCTTGAAATAAATGTTTGGTAACTCATGTGTAACATGTTGTTAAATCAATTACTTCCACTAATCATTTATCATTCGTTCTGGCTCATTAGCGGTTGTCTACAGGGATAGGGAACAATGTGTTTATGCCAAAAAATTACTTTCACATCTTGTTAATTGCATCAGAGGCACTCCTTGTTAGGACACTGAAAAGGTTTTTTGTAACTAATATTTTGGGGAGTTTTGTATTTATTTTTGTGCCTGTTCTGTTTGTCTAAATGTTGTCCATTGTTTCGTTATCTGAAAGAAAGTCTGTTATGCTTGGTAGTGACAAGTCTTCCCACCCAGACTCTCCATTGTTACAACTGATGCTATTCCGATGTTTGCTGAACCTTGTCTGTTTGCCGGACCTTGTCTGGGTGTTTCTATTGTACTAATTCCACAGACTACTGTTTTCATATCACCCTTGGGGCAAATACTTTGCGTTTTATTATTACTTACGAGCTGCTCTGCCAACCTTTTCCTTGTCTAACCCTTTCTTTTAAAAAATATTACTAAGGATTTTACTCTTATCCGGATTGAAATGTGTTTTTCAGCCTCTCTTTTTTAGCCTGTCTCTCACACTGCAAGTAACTCTTTGCAGGAGGCTTCAAATCCATGTCCATAACATTGAAAGAGAACAGAGAAAGACAGGACTCGTCCAGACTGAGGCATTTTCTGACTGAAACTATAAAGAGAATCACCAAGGGAAGCTGAATTAATCTTAATTAATTCTGTGCCTTCCTCAGTCAGATGACTTAGGCTTTGAGACTACTGTGACTCTATATTGTAGAAATGAAAGTAGACCGCCTCACAGACATTGTTCAAGTCCATTCAAAAAGGGGTAAAAAGCAAAGAGAATTTCTTTGAATGTTTGTGTGTGTGTGTGTGCTTGTGTACCAGTTCTTTGAACAGGAAACCAAAGGGAATATCCATGTGAAGTGCTAAAAAATCCATTCACGCACTCTAAAAGGAGAAGAGAAAACCATGCTCCATGGTGGTGCTTCCTAGAATGATTATGAATACATGTGAAGAATTCCACTCATCCAAGCACAAGCAACCGCATGCGGTTGTGGACGAGAGTGTGTCAGAATTGTTTTCTTCAAAGGACAACACAACCTTCTTCAAAAGGTTTTTAAAACCAATCTTGAATTTAGAGTCAGGAGCTTTGAGGAACAAGGTGACATGCAGTGGTTTCTGACGTCTTGCTATAATTATATTACCTGTCAGAGTTTCCGCGTGTGCCGAAACCCGACTTGAAAGGCCAATAAGACAGAAATGAATTTCCTGAACGACTGGGTGACTCTCCTGGGAACTGACTGGGGTTGTGTTCCAGCGGTTGACTGACTGGTTGGTCAGCCAGCGGAAGGTGTGTGAGTGTGACGTCCTCCCACCCACCCCCGCTTTCTTCATGACCGCTGCTCGGATGGATGAATCGGAAATAAATTGTGGAGCCCGACAGAGCTTTATCTGTTCCAGAAGATAAAGTATGACAAAGGTAGGCTGCCAGTGTTTTCTCACAGCCCGTTGTCAGTAATTACCTGAGCTGTCCGACGATGCAAATGTACAATTAATCCCTCGCGTGCTCAGCGTAATGCTGCTTTGTGCAGAAGAAAGGATGAATGCACACCTTTAATTTCTGAAGCTAAATGAGTGGTATTTCTCTTCAGATCTTCCCTCAGCTTTATTGGAAGAGATCAAAGAAAAGCTGAGATGATATCAGCTTTGAAATTCGAGTGTAGCACCTGAAAAGATAAAGACCAATGACACAGAATACAAACCCCAACAAGTTTCTAAACAAGGATTTGAAACCTTACATCAAAATGTCTCTCTGATTTGCAAAAGTAGGAAAAAAAAAAAAGTCTTGCCAATTTTTAGATTGTTACAAGAAAGCAAATATATGCGCTAGAAAGATAAAAGTGCTTGAAACCCTCCATATCCAAATAAAAAATATGTATTCAACCATAAAACATCTTTTAAACAGATGAAGCAATTAAAACTCACCACAACTCGAACTTTGTTTTATGACTCGCAGATCTCTCTGTGGGTATTTGTAATGGGTAATAAAATATAGCAGTGAAAAAGTAAATAGGAGAGTAATGATATAACCTGGATTATAGCTTGTAAAGAAGGCTCCAGAATGAGATTTTGTGTTAGTATTTATAAGAGAGTGCTGGTGATACTCAGAGGTTAGTTGTAATTACATGGGCAACCTTCAGAGGTAATAAGAAAACATTAACATATCTTTCCCACAGTAGAACTTCTACACTGCCCAGAGGAAAGCACTCCCTGCCAAATGATCTTAGCAAATCTATGAAGAGTCCTTAATTTGGAACCCATAATACTCCATATTTACAAGGCAGGAAATCTTTTGGGTCATAATATTTGATTTTCTCTGTAACAATACAGTGTGTGATTTGGTGGGTTAGAAGTTGGCACTTTGAACATTTTTGAAAATTGTTCTTACACTGGGATTGTTGCTCTCAGTCTGCAGTTAGCCATAAAGTACATATGCGTATGATAGTGTAACACATTAGACCTCACAAGAAACACAGATGACATGAGCGGGTGCCCAGTCCTGTTTAACCATCTTCCAGTGACAGGCTTACTGACGGGTTGTATATGTTATCTCTGGTCAGCACAAAGCAACTACACAGGAAATGAATAAACATTTGATCCAACAACAACAAAAAAGAATATATAAAGCATGGAAAATGAGTTTTAAGATGTTCATCAAATTCATTCAGAAAGTGAGGAGGACAATGTGCGTTTTTGTGGTCTTCCCTTAAGATTTTATATCATGAACCATTACTTAGCTACTGCTCATTTGAAACCCCCTGAGCCTTTTTCACCTCATTTGAAAATGAACTCCTCAGAGTTCAATATATATATATATATATATATATATATATCCCTCCATAGCGATTTACAGGTTAAGTATAAGGGGCAATTTTAGCCTTTTTCAGCCTCTGTTAGTCCCAGTTCCCTACTGCTTGATGCTCAGACATTTTTGACCTCCTTACATCCATTAAAAGAGATTTGAGAGTACCTCAAAATTAGTTATCAAACCACCAAAATTAGTTCTGAGTTTTGGGTTGTCCCTTTGCTAAACAAGTGAAAAAAACTGCTGAGAAACAGGAACAATTGTTGCAAGTCTAAGCTCACCATCATGGATAAACGGACAGGGATTTTGCTTAAAAAAAAAAAAAAAAAAGGGCAGATACATAATACAGATTAGTAGCCATCACAAAATCTATATACAAATTGACTTTATTCACACAAACCTGGTATTTCTGGCCCCGTGACCCTAATTAGGATAAGCAGCTTTGAAAATGAGCAAGTGAGAGTAGTATTTCTGGTTGGGTTCCCATACACCTGAACCATGCCCAAGACCAGGGCTGTGCAGAGACCTTTAGAGGGACACACAGATTATGATGTTAGAACACCAACTACAGCGTCACCTGCCAAACTATAGCAACCAATGTTCAAAGAGAATGTAAAATAGAATCTTATGATTACACCTTGCCAGTGTCACTGACTACTGCTTCTTCAAATTCACTGGCACTCACGAGCTGGTGGTTGCACGTTTAATTTCTATTGGCTAATGTGCCCTTCATTCAAAGAGGGAGGGGGACGCACAAACAGATAAGGTAAAAAACCCACGGCTACCGGCAAATTCATCCCTCAGCTTATGGATGGCCGCCTAACCAACCGCCCCCCCCACCCCCCACTCTGCACGTGCATGTCCAAGACACAAATAGACATAATGTGGCATAATAAGCACAAAACTAGGACCCCTGAATAGAAGAGAAAAGTGAAAAGGTCTTAGGCGTCAACTTTTAGAGCTTTTTTTTTTTCATCCAGACAGTTTTATATTTGGGGAAATTCAAAAGATGTCCTAAACCCACACTGAGCTGAGAGCACATGTACCACATGATGGACTCCTGTAGCATTGACAGCCAGTGGGTTTGGTGAATGCTCTGAATAGCAGAATGATAGTGAGTGAGTGCCAAGGCTTTTAGGTGACCAGGTACACCCAAGTGATTTCTTTACAACAGTCCCATATCTCAAGAGCATACAAAACCAGAGTATTTTGCTGAATGAATTTAAGAACTTTTTTTTTTTTTTTTACGTTAAAGCTAAATGTCAGACATAGCTTCCATGATCATCAGTTCTGAATATCACCAAAACTTAATGGGAAGTTTTGAGGAAACAGAGAAAAATCTCCTCTCCTAATAACCTGGAAGATATTATTCTTGAGGGATCATCCAATATCCTTTAAGGCAGTTGGTTAAGACGGCTGTTTCAAAGACAAAGGATGGCCGAATTCTATTACAACCCTACTGCATATTCGTATATCGATGTTTCTGCTATTTTGCTCATAACCTGAAAAAGATGCAAATGTATGATTTCAGCCATGGTTGTAGGAGGACCACATGAGCAAGTCAGTACCTTCTGTTTTGTGGTCTGTGCTATGGCAACATCTTCTGATCTCTGCCGCTGACCCCTTCCTATGATCTTGGCACCTGCCGCCTCTCTCCATCTGTCCTTCTCTCCATTCAAAACAGACATCAAATGAATTTAATGGGAAGGAAACTGTTCATTACGGCTGCGGTATTCATTAATGAGTCATTACCTTGCATGAGCTGCACACAAGTGTCATTAAGTCACCAAAATAGCCACTGATCTTTGAACTGCAATGTAATCACGCTCGGTATGTCTGAGGGTGCATGATGATGTGGAGATGCACATGTTTATGCATGACTAGCTCTCAGTGAGCTTATGAATCCTTTTCAAAGCTATCGGCTCATTGCACCAATGCCTGTCCCCGACACGGTCATTTAACAGTCTCCTTATGTACGCACACCCAATTACAACACATAGAGAAGATATTGACATTTTCATGCTGAAACTCTCAGAGCATTGACAGAAGCGAGGTGAACTCCAAACGCATGTTTGTCTTTCAAATTTCCTCGAACACTAAGTTGACACAAGAGAGAGAGTGATCAGAGAACTGGGAGAAGTGATGCTGAACAAGCCCCGAGGCGCACTCCAAGGTCTCCCTCATCAGAAAAACGGAGAAACTGTCAACAGCATGTCTGTAGGGACCCTGAACAAAGCCCACGATGCGCTTCAAAGCAACGCGTTCATTTGAATAAGTTCAATCGGCCCTATTGCTTTCCCGTGTAACTCGAGGTAGCATAAGGTGTCCAAACAAATTCAGCTCAGACAGATGTGCTCCCTGACCTCTACGCTTGAGGGTTCTCAAATGGTTTATCCATTAGTTCGAGGATCGGAATGGGTCTAGTAAACAGTTAAAAGAACAGGTTGATCACACAGGCAAACCACAGATGAACCTGACGTTGTAATCAGAGAATCTATAAAGGAAAAAATTACATTTCCATCACACGACTATGATGAGCATGACTCCTCACCAATATTCACCCATACTTTACAACTTTTCTATTTTGCAGAGGCTGCTTTCAAACTATCACTGCATGCCCTCAGTAATGCTATTTCTTCACTGGGAATCTAACTGTCTTTCTACCAGTGGAGAGTCAGACTGAAAAGTCATGTTGTGAATCCCATAATTTCAATGTAAAATTGCAAAACTGTATGTCTTTACCCCTATCTCTGGAGTTTGACATTGGAACAAATTAGTAGCCATAATAAAATACCATGTGTAAATGGCATACTAACACACTAAAAGTTATCAGTTGTCTGCCTTCAGGTAAAATTGTCAAAATTCTTACCATAAAGAGGAGACTGTTATCTGGGACTCTGGCAGGCTTTGCTAGAGCCACATAACTAAAAGAGAGAATCAGAGGGTGGCACAGGCATGAAGGGTCCCTAAGACACCAGCACCCCACCAACACATGGCTAACTAACAGGAATGATCAAATGTGATGGAAAATGACAGCACTAACTTTCTAGATGACTACAAAACTCAGCATCACTTAACTTTCTCCAGCTCTGCTGCTCAGCTATGTGAATGACCTAAGAGGATGTTGAGGATGTTTAGCTCTAGGCTAGACTAAAATTGTTCTTCCGCCTGCTCTTTCTTGGGAAATTCTGGGAACTATTATATGATCTGTGCTTTCTGAAAGAAGTAGATGAGAGGGGTAGATGTTGGGCCAGTTTAGAGAGCACAGTAAAGGACTAATGTGCTCAAATTTTGTTATTCTGATGAGAATTCTAAGAGCTGCATTTTGAACTAGCTGGAGCCTGTTCAAGGACACTGAGGAACATCCAGCAAACAGATCATAGCAATAGTCTGGCCTAGAACTAAAACACACACGATGAACTGTTCAGCATTTTGATGGGAGAGCTGTTTTGTAGGCTTGGCAATGTTTCTAAGGTGAAAAAAGGCTACTCCAGATATGCTTCTAATGTGAGAATCAAACAAGAGGTCAGCATTAATAGTAACACCCGAGTCTCTCACAGATGTATCAGGTAAAGTGAAATCAGCGAGGTGAAGTTCACAATCAGTCAGACTTACTTCTAGCGGCCTTAGGACCGAGTAACAGTACCTTTGTCTTCTCAGAACTTAACAGTCAGTAAGATAGGATCTAAACCAGGTGAAAGCCCTTCCACTTATGCCAACGAGGCTTTCAAGCCTGTGTAATGGAATTTTATGATCTATACTATCAAAAGCCGCACTTAAATTGAACAACGCAAGCATAGATACATTGAAACAATGTATGTGAGGTGAGGAGTAAGTCATTCTAAACCTTAACCAGAGCAGTTTCTGTACTGTAGTGTGGTCTGAAGCCTGACTGATAGACTTTGTAAGTATTATTTGTTGCAAGAATGAACATAACCGTTTGGCCACAGCCCTCTCTAATATTTTAGGAACAGGTGGAAGATTTGAAATGGGCCTGTAGCTAGAAAGAACAGTTCGATCAATATCTACTTCTGTATTAAGTGGTTTAACATCAGCCACTTGAAGCACTTTGGACGCTTGTCCAAGGCTTGGATTGAATGAATCACATGTAACAATAGTTTGCTAATTGATGGTAACAGTTTTTCATTAGTTTTGTGAGGATGGGAACAAGGATACATGCTGAAGACAGAGGATGTGATCAGTGTGTGCTATGTTATCCAAAAGAGGTGGCAAAATTGTTTGAATGGGCTATTGATACAGAGGAAATGCTGTTTTGACAGCTGAGCAATTACCACTCTCTATACTTAAATGTACTTAGATTAAACATGTGGATGATCAATACCATTTTGCTCTCTCTGAAAGGTGGTGATTTTCAGTGCAAGCCCGGCAGTGATTGTCATGTGTGATTTAGCTCACTGTGGGCTTGTGAGTCTGTGTGTGTTATGTGAGTGCAGGAAAATGTGAATCTATGCTTGTGAGTCTGTGTGTGCATGCGTGCGTGCGTGCGTGCGTGCGTGTGCACGTGCATGTGTGTGCGTGCGTGCGTGCATATGTGTGTGTTTGTGCTTGTGCGTGAATGTTTGCTTGTCTCTGTGTGTCTGCATGACTGTCTTTGTGAGAGTGTTTGTGTGTGTGTGTGCGTGTGTGTGCGTGCGTCAGCTGAACCTGTGTGTGTGTGTGTCGGCATACAACGCACGATAATCATACGGTAGATAGAGCATGTAATGAGGTTTTTTTTTGTGTGTGTTTGTTTTTTTTGGAATGTTGCTCACACAACCTGACAATGATCATTTTTAAAACTATGATTGATTCACACTGAAGAAAAGCTCACTTTTCAAAAACTAAGCCTTATGTAAGTGTCACGGGAAAACAAATTAAATGTCACACTGTCACTGTGAATGTGTCTGTGTTTATGACAGAGAGAGAGAGAGAGAGAAAGAAAGAAAGAAAGAGGAAGACAGAGAGAGAGAGTTGTTTCCAGTGATGATTGAGTAAGAAAGAATTCCCAAGTCTCACTACAGACCGTAAATGATCACGGTACAGTCCTGGCATGACTCTCTACTCATCCTTTACTCTATATGAGTGCAAACCTAATGAGATTAGATAGTAATGAGCACTATACATCCCAAACACAGTTATACCAATGAAGGCAGAGAATCAATCAGCTATGTTTACCAGACAATACGTGACTGGAATTCCACATTTACTCTATGTTTCTGAACTGCTGCTGCCCATCTCTGTAATAATATGAGAGCTTACAGCAATGACACAGAGTAGAAAATGGAACATCTTCAGCAAGAACTCCCTCTGGAGCACTGATTTGAAGAATCTCTCTCACGTACGACTGTTTGAACTGTCGGTGACGCTGCTCCATGATGATTACAACAGACACCAAATCACATCTGCAGAATGTCTGGTGTTTGCGTTTTTTTGTTTTTTTCTTTTCTTTTCTTTTTTTTTTTTCTCAACTTATTTATTTCTGCGTCGTGGTAAATAAAATCCCTTGTCGCAAGTGGTTTCAATTAACGTTTCAAATTTGACAAACAAGAAATCCTATACAGTAAGCAATCTTGTTTAGCCACTAGTACCGGCCGCAAGACACAAATAACTCAGTGTGGAAAATCTGTTGACACAGGGCTAGATAAGTATTACACTGAGCAGCTCTCCAAATATTACCGAACATGAATGAAAATTACAACATCCTCTCAAATACACAGTGAGACAAATATTTCTATTGTGGAGAGGCATATGCTATGACAGGGGAATAGACACTGAATTCCATTAAGACAGAAGGCTGTGTTAAACCCACAACGCCTAACTTGTGACATTATTTCAAACTTGCAAAGTTGAACATGAGGTAAAGGCAAGCTTTGTGATACCACAGGGAGAAAAGAGTATGCAGAGACTGGTAGAAACCTCTCTCTCTCTCTCTCTCTCTCTCTCACTCAGCCTCAACACACGCAGACATGCGCACACACATACACACACACACACACACACACACACACACACACACACACACACACACACACACACACACAGAAACTGGCTCTGTGTTTCAATAATACACAACATCCATCTGCCTTTGCTTATCCTTTCAGGCTCCATAGACTGGATATCACAATCAGTACCAGTGAAACACTCAGCAGTCAGGTAGTCTGAGTGGACTCTGTGTCTCTCCCTCTGTAATAGAGCTGTGAAGGGAATCACCAGCTGCTGGCACTGGCATCACCCATCTGCTGCCATAGATTCAGCTGTCTGGCACGGAGCCACATTAAACACACACAAACACACATATTCATGTGCACACACACACAAACACACATACACATGTGCGCGCACACACACACGCATGCGCACACACACACACACACACGCACTCACACACACACCCCTCTCCTTGTTTCAGTGTCAACAGTGCCAGTGTGAATGAATGCATATGGAGTAAACAGGGGGAGGTAAACATGACATTTGGCTAAGTTGTGGGAAATCTCTGTGATGAGCTCCACCAGTGACCTGTGTCTATATCATGTACACTGTATTTATTACTTTCAGTCAGAAACATAACCACTTGAACTGTAACATGCTGTCATTTTAAGATCTATTGCAGATCTTGAGTAATATTGAGTATGTCTCCAGGAATTTGGCTTGTGGAGAAAGTCCCCCCACCCCCCATGCTGTATTTTCAGGTCGATGGGGACTTTAGCCTGGAGCCAGCTTTGAGTATGAGCCAGTCTGATGGACTCCAGTCTGAGTAGAGATTCAATTATGTTCAAATCAATTCAGTTCACTCAATTTCATTTACATTGAGATTTCTTGATGGAGCAGGTCGTCACAGGGAAGCATCTTTCAAACGCCCTGAAAGCCAGCCCTAGGCGACAGTTTTCTGCTTTGGCACATCCAAGTTGGTTTATATAGCTTGCAGTGTAGTTTGGCAGTGTGGCAAACTGAAACAGTGATGCCATTCAATGAAAAGACATGGGAGATTTTGCTGGTTTTGACAGTAAAAACACAGCGCCTTCAGCTCAACTGGCTTCAACACTGCTGGGTTAGAGCAAAATGTCATACAAAGACCATGTCAAAGCACAGGAAAAGAATATAACCAAATAAAGACATTTTAAGAGGAATCAAACTGTTTTTTTAAAGTACAATTTCAAGGCAACAGTGGTCCCTCAATGTCTGGGATGTCAACGCATCTCCACAAGGGGAAAGAGAGATAGGAGAGTTTAAGTCTGACTGTGGTTTCTACAAGGCAAACAGAGGCTCAGGCCTGACAAGTCACGTGATAGACATACCCTTCAGTTGTCTCTGTTTGAGCACGGAACCATGGAGAAAAGAAAAGAAAAGAAAAAAAAAAAACGTCTGAAGAAAACCCGAAGAGTTTCACAAAGTGTTCGAGAGAGATCAAACATATCGCAGAGACTTGTGCAGCAGCAGACAGGGAAAGGCATATGCATTAAAATGCACCACACAGCTGAGCTTTTGAATGCAAACGCTTGGGACACATTTCTCGTGGTTCTACTGCTGTTACTTTGTTTCAGCCAATCAGTGTTGGATAATGAATGGGGTAATTGAAAAGTGTATTGTCGGACTGATTGACCAGACGCCGCGTACTGGAGTGGAGCATTCTTCTTAATCTCCTCTGAAGGGGGATATGAGAGCGAGAGTCATCAAAACAAAACAAGAGCGCCCAGCAAAAACCATTCTGTATTCATGACAGAGTGCCTTCTCTCATCTCTTTGTTTTTCTTTATCTTCTGTCTCTTTTTCTTATACTCTGTTTATACTCCACTCTCTTTTTATCCCTCCCTCTCTCCCGCCCATCTTCTCCCCACCCTTCTCTCTCTTTCTTTTTCGCTCTCTGTCTCTGTCTCTCTCTCTCTCTCTCCATCCAAATGTATCTCTCCAGCACTCCTTCCCACTCTTTTTAAGAGACAGGCCTGATGCCAAGTGCTAAAACAAAGGCTCATTTTAATTTTTACAGAACATTTAATGTATTATGAACCTGTTGTGTTTGAAACAAACTGTGATCATTGGTTCTTTACTGCAACAGACATGCTGAGTATTTTTTAAGGGAGAATTTTTAGTAAATGGTCTGATAAATGTCTGTGTGGGGACAATGAGTCATATAATTCGGCGCATGCTTCTATGGGTTTTGCGTCATTGCTCTAAAGGGCTGCATCTCCTGCCATGAAGGGTCTTTTCTATTTTTTTACCCCTTCCCATTGCAAAATGCCTAATTAAAAATGCTTCCTTGTAACTCTTAGCCGCAAACAGCTGTCACTTCAGTTACGGTGAAAGAAGACAGCACACAACTGTAATATGATCCTCCAAAGCCTACTGCAATATATGTTCTCACCACAAGCCACATACATATAGCATAACTATAATTACATAGGCACCTGACTATATGTGATCACTGTTGAGCTGAGAGATGAAGAGTAACCCCGACCTACATGCTCACCCAAAACAACACAGCCAGCTGTTCCTCCCTGGACCACTCACAGCGGTGTGACAGAGCTAGGATTTGAACCACAAGTTCCGGATCTAAAGACGCAAGTCTGTGACAATATTGCAAGTGACTATGCCTCTTAGGAGCCAAAGAACAGAATCCTGAAATACATTTTAGTCTAATTCTATCATCTCTTTCCAGCAATGTTCAATCTCTTTCTCTCTCTCTCTCTCTCTCTCTCTCTCTCTCTCTCTCTCTCTCTCTCTGTCTCTCTTTCTCTCTCTGTCTCTCTCTCTCTCTGTCTCTCTCTCTCAATCACTCAGTAGGGTTCCTCCTGACTCAGAGACAGATTTTCTGCAGGGGCTCAAGGTGACTTTGACCACATGATTTTAGCAATTAGGAGAAGGAGAGTTTCTCAAAAGTAATTGTCATCACAGACATATCACACAAACTCTTTTCTTTCTGCTATTGTGCATAATTTAACATCCACATTTCTTGAGAACATTTGGCTATTGAAGGATAATTACAAAACTCAATGCATACTGATGTGAATGTTCTTACAAATGTGGTACATATGAAAATTCACAAATCACTTTGGCTGAACATCTTTTTTTTTTCCGAAATTTGTTAACAAACCATTTTTGTTCTGTTTGAATTCCTCTCTCTTTATATTAGTCAAGGCCAAAATAAGAGGACAGATGAACTAACACAATTTTCTGTTGATGCAAATAGTATAATCATCTGAAACCAACCAAAGCCCTGGCCTATTTTTTACAGTGCAGGTGCTATTGTGAATTGAAACTACAGTGGGCATCTGGGTCAATATTAATCCAATGATCCTGCTGTTGTATTAACACCATCAAAGAATCAAAAGGGGTAAAGCATTGAAAAAATATATTAAAAAAAAAGATATAAAAAAGCAATATGTCTCCCATTTAAGTTGATAGTCATTTTTCCAGCAAAAATGAAAAAAAAAAATAGCTGCAAATGTTGAAAGAGACATTAAAATGGTTTGCTTAAAATGGTTTTGTGCAATAAAAAGTTATAGTTTTTGTGTGTGTGTGTGTGTGTGTGTGTGTGTGTGTGTGTGCGTGTGTGTGTGGTAATGAAAGATTCTACCTTTAAATTTTTTTTTCTTTAAAAATAAAGCACAAATCAGGCATTTATTATTCATGGAGATGAAAGGACATCCCGCTGTATGTCAAAGGGAATTACCCAAGAAAGTCTACATGAGTTTTGGTGTAGAATGTTTGAACATCCTGTGGCTAATTTTAAAGAAAGAATGGGAAAGAGTTTGCACGGCACTTCAGAGAAAATCCGCCAGCGAGCACAGCTTAAAAGTGACAGATAAAACGAAAAGGTGTTACCTTATAATGACGACTTTACCTGACTAACTTAGAGTCATGAAAGAAGAGCAGAGCTCTTTTTAATTTGTTACTGACAGCAGTCGTGCCTTCACAATGTCTGAACTGCAAAGTCCTCTTTACTGCAGACTAACTTGCTACAAATGGAGAAAGCAGGGTCTGGGCAAAACTAAAAGAAATAATAAAAAAAAAACCCTCTATGGTCTCCTAATGGAAGCCATCAAAACGTTGCTGAGCAACAAAATTTTACAGATGGAGGGAGAAAGAGAAAGAGAGTGAGTGAGAGAGAGAGAGAGAGAGAGAGAGAGAGAGAGAGAGAGAGAGAGAGGAATGAAAGAAAATGTTTGTCTGTGTGTGTATGTGTGTGTGTTGTGAGAGAGAGAGAGACAGAGAAAGAGAGGGGGGGGGCAAGAGAGCTGAAAGACTGTCTTTCATTGTCATGGTGTTTCTTTTTGAGTTATAAATGATTTTTGAAATTGTTGTTCTGTATTTGCATAGCAATATCACAAGGAACATTGAACTGAAAATGGAGAAAGAAAGAGAGAAATAGAGAGAAACGCCGGGGGTCAAGAAGATGACAGGGGGAGTAACAGAGGGGAGCACGAGAGAGAAAGACAGCTGCACAGAACGCTGAAGGCAGATTAATATAACCTTGCACTGGTGTGAAAGTGAAGAGCTCAGATGCTTAGTGTGCACTTAGGGGCAGCTCAGTGGCAGCTGATCTCCTCTCCCTTGTCAGCTCATTAACGCCAGGTCAGTCTACACACACACACACACACACACACACTCTCATAGGTCAATCTGTACACATACACTCACACACACACTCAGTCTCACATGTACATACACAGATGTTGAGGTACAACCCATCGGGTACACAGTTAAATATAGGTTTAATCCATATTAGAATTACAGGTTTGATCAAAAATTTTAAAGGATACATGATTTTATGCATATGAATAAAACTAGCTTAAGAAATTTGATAAAGGTGACAAAGCATGAGTAAGTCAGCGTGTGTTCACGTGTCTAACTGAATGAAACAGCGTGTGAACGTATTGTACATGCGTGTATGTGTGAGTCTAGGCATGGGCTGTGTGAGCAAGCGTAAAAGATGCTGGAGAAAGCCACTGAAAAGTGAGTCCCACGACATCGATTTAGCCTCTTCTGTCATTAGCAAAAGTAAACAATTTTATGGAGTCCTCTGATAGACTGATGAATTATGCAAGGGAAATTTGAAAGGCCAAATTACAATAAGCTTTACATAAACACAAAGTGAGTGATTCAACCAGAAAAAAAAAAAATCATTTCAAACTCTCGACTTTGCTTTCTAATGGAAATCGGTGTATGCAAACAAATCCAATGCAAAATTTCCTCCTATTTAGGATTCTCAAACAAGAGTTCAGACAGCAAGGAATTTACTGCAGTTTGTTTGCACAAGATAATTACAAACCGGCTTGATATGGCAGTGACTACGTTTGCAAGTCTCAGGTTTGAGCGGCCCTCTTAATCGCCCAACGAATCCTCATTCTGTCTAAAAGGTCTTTTCACACAGAAAGTAAGCAGAGAGAAAATTACTGATGAGGCTCTGCTGAAGGGTGAGAGAAGACAGCAAAGCAGTAAGTGTCTGCTACAAACTGGCATCATATCGCAAACTACTGCCCTAACACGTGACTGCTCAGCTCCACTGCTCATAAACAATTAGCATGCTGGTGTTTTAATGACACTTGTCTATCGGTTGGATTCCTCTTTATTTTTTTATTCTTTTTTTTTTCATAATGGGAACACCTGCTGCCACCACATAATCTTCCAAGTTTTAATTATATTGGGAAAGTGTGCAATTAGTTACCCAGAATGTACAGTTTCAGAGGAATGAAACATGTGACATTTACAAATGTCAGAAGGTCAAGCTGCTAACGGTCACTCCGAATAAAACAAAGAAAAAAAGCATCTCAAAACAGGTTACAGCAAAGGTGATTTTTGAGGTTCATCTAAACTTAATGTGTAGAAACGTGCAAATTTGCAGTTCTAAGAGCAGAATGAGGATACGGCATAAATAGCTGAGAAGCACTCATCTCCCACATGTAGGAATACATGTTAGCATGCGGAGTCCTCCCTACCGCTTGCTTTTAAGGGCTCTTTTTTTCAGTCATGTCCAGCCGTGATGAGGTCTATGGGGTCACTTCACAGCTAAACTTTCAGGCTTAAAAAGCCTTTTCTTTTGTGTGTGTATGCATGTGTGTGTGTGTGTGTCTGTGTATGTGTGCACTTTAACCCCAGACTACCTATACAAATTACTTTCTCAACAGACATGACCACATGACTCATTCATTCTTCTATTTCCCACCCATGGCTGTAAACTAATATGCCACTGATACGTTCTGTGTTTCCACTGAGAGAGTGCTAAATGCAAGAGGAACCAACAAAGTGAATGTCAGTAATTTGGCCATGATGACAAACAGATTGATAGCTCACACTGCCAGGCAACCCGAGCGGCATTTCACAAACGAGATGTCTCACACTGAGACTACAAACACACCGTCTCAACAAGATGCATTTAATCAGCTTCACACAGACGCACTCCACTTAGTCTACCACAATGACTGCTACACAACATGGACATCTTATTAGGCAATGACATGAACTTTGAATTTAATATTTTGGAGCACCCTGGCCATGTTTTTTTTTTATACTCACTCAATTCTTTGCCAGGGAGGATCAAGTTGAGTCTTTGAGTCCTTTCGTTCCAATCAGAAAAAGGGAAAGGAAGACATTCTTATTTTGCAGTTATGATAGGCACTCGAGGTTGCGTAGCAATTGTAATTAACCAGTGAGCAAAGATTAATTGAAGAAGTAAATGTTTGGTATGAATAATACAGGACTGAGTCACTGTTCTGTTGATTTGCATGCTCTTTGCAACCTATGGACTGTTTTGTTGATTTGCGATCTGTTTGCAACTGATGGACTTTCCGAACCTTTCGCACAAACAAAACTAAATCTACAAAACCTAAATCAATCGGCGGTCATGCAGAATCTTTTCTCGTACCTTTTTTTATGAGTAATAACACCCCGCTGTTTCTCTGAACACTACTTTTGGGATCTTGAAAAGACAAGCAATGTGTAGGAGTGCACATAGTTCCATTAAGCTCTAAATTTCCCTGTTTTGTTGTGCACACAAGAAAACAAGACCATGTTAAATGTTATGCAGAAGCAGTGTGGCAAGGTAGGGGGCAGTGGAGAAAAAAGGCTGCGCTCTCAGGAAAGAACAAGAAATGGAGAAGAACCAGTATGGTGCCAAGCTTTGTTTGGTTGAAACTTGCAAGACATACGTGAATCACAAACACAGTTTAACAACAACAACAAAAAAAGAAGTAGAACCACGCGAACCAGTCATTCCAATACATTATCAGCATCACTGCATACCTCCGACCATCAGTAATCACTGTTCCTGTCAACTGGATTGCATTAGAGCAATTATAGTCTATCACAGAATTCAACCGTTTGCTCAGCAATCTAATAGACTCAGTAGTCAGCAATCTAATAGACTCAGCAGCAAAAAAGGAAATCATATGCCGTTAATACATGTTAATCATAAATTGCATTGCATTTCCTTTGGGGGGAAATCTACTGACACCTGAGTATAGTCTGCCTTAGTTTTATAATGGACCGAGTGGTTAATCGGTTTTGCAAAAACTTTTCATCTTGCATTTTCTGAATTTTATGAATGTGTGTTGAGCAAATGCCTGATACTAATTGTGTGTGTGTGTGTGTGTGTGTGTGTGTGTGTGAGGGGGGGGGGGGGCAGGGGGGGCGAGAGACAGAGAGAGAGAGAGAGAGAGAGGATCACATCATATTTACCCATTCATAAATCATACACCAGATAAGTGGCTCATCTGAATATTGCGACTGTACTTTTCTGAACGGCAGTCATGAAGCACTGAAAAGTATCACTGCACACGTTACATACACCCACAGTTTAATGAATGCTAAGAGATACACAGTCCCTTGAGAACAATGGTCAACAACAGGGTGTGAAAACAGCCGCCTACCCCTGCATTTTGGGAAGGCTGTATAAACTGATATTGATCAACATAATCACATTTGGTTCATGCAGACCCAAGCGAAACATCAAATGATGTCATATCCGTTGTGCAGGTCGTGTAGCCCATCCGCTTGCTCTTAGGTGTCTGGTGTGTGGTCTGAACTTTTTTCTGTTGCGTGGTGGCGGGCTGCGTGCTCAGTATTGGCTGCACGCAGAGACTCTCCAAACGGTGGAATGATTGTGGAACTACTCGCCCTGTTCCGTTTGGGCGCTTTAATCGGCGAGTGGTCTCCAGCTGCAACGCTACCAGTTCTGCATTGAAGACTGAGTAAGAATAAACGAGAAAAGTGGTATTTTATTCCTGACAGAATGCGATCTCTGTACAGCGTTTTAAGTCCCCTGCTTCTCCTTATTATTTTCGGATTTTATCCGTCAATGGTAAGGTATCGGTTCCTTCATCTTTTTCTTAATTGTGTGACACATTCTTTCATGCATTAATTTGAACTGTGTGACATATTCTTGTCTGCATTATTTTGCTGCTAATAAGCTAGATGACTGTTCGTTTGTGTGAAGAAAGAAAAAGAGACAGGTACATAATTTCACTTAAAGTAAGGACCCAGAGGCTTAGTTGCATTGGGAGTGATGTTCTTATCTTTCTCCTCTGACAAAGCTTTAACGTTGGGCTTTCTCAGTTTATACTATATCTCAAACGTCTTGGAACTCGCAGCGTGCAGACATTTCTTCTCAACTGTGTAGCCTAAGCCATAACCTTTGAATCTTTTTCTCGTGTAACTCACCGTTAATCATATGAAGTTCACAACGGGTGATTTTAATTGCAGCACTATCGGGAGTGTAGTATTAAAGTATCGACAGCGTGAGAGGCGCATTTACATGGTAAAAGTAGATGTCAAGATAGGAAAGAAAACTGGACAATGCCATTGTTTGTCCATTCTGGGCAATTGCATTCTTAGGCAACGCAAATGACTTGTTTAAAACATATATTGACTAGTTCTGAGTTGCCATTTCCAGTACTATGCAAAGCCATTGTCTCCTTTCTCTTGTAAATATAAGCCAACCACTGATCGGCAAGTGTGCACATATAAATCAACAAAAGTATAAGACAATTATTCGATTAAAAATTTATGAGACGCGGAACAGGCTGTTTTTTTTTAAATAAAATAATAACAGTTCATCACTTCATGTCACTTCACCACAAAAGAAGAGAGGTTAGCCACAGTTCAAACATGTCTAATCGTTGTTTGTTTGTGTGTTTGTTTGTTTGTTCAGTAGAAAAATATTTTCGACTTTTCCAAAGATTACGAGAGATGAGGAAGTTGCCTGCATAATTCCTTGTCAATGTAGGGTCTCCATGCCTCAGACTGTTGATTGTAGGGCAAATTAACTGCACGATTGTGTTTTTGCGCAAGTGCCCGTTTGTGCATTAGCTTAAACTCCGGAGCTGTCCAAACGCCATGGTGCTGAAAAATGCTTCCTAGGGACAGGGGCGTGCAGAGAACGTGCTGTGTCTCTTTTCCAGTTGTCTGGTTACGGTACTCTTTGCTGCAGCATTTCCCCATACTGTTGTATTTTAATCGAACTCTATATCATCTCATTGTCATGTTGTCAGTGTTAGTGTAGCGTTGTATTGAAATTAATTTAGTAAATAGCTAGTTAAAACAACTTGGCAAAATGATGATGGCCACATTGTGTCCATGAATGTCAATGTGTGTGTCTCAGGTAGATTGTTTGAAGTGATAGGGACTGCCGCTTATTTTCTGGTACCTGAGGAGAAGCTAGCTGTGCTGTGCCGTTCATACTGTACTGGATGCAAATAGAGTGTTTTGTGTTGATTAATGTGAAGTCTAGAATCTAGTGCTTTTATGATTAAGAGTTGCATTACAGCCCAAAGGATATCCTGTCTTTAGGGAAGAAGATTTAATTCTAGTGCTTTGAGTGAACATAACTGTCCCCTGTTGCCTATCAATATTTTATCACTGGAAAACATTTTGAGGGCTATCTTCTTCTTCTTGTTCTTCTTCTTCTTCTTCTTCTTCTTCTTCTTCTTCTTCTTCTTCTTCATCCTCACCCTCTACTCTTCCTTACCACTCATATCACATATGCACATACACTGTCCTGCTGACTTGTGCATGTGGACACACACAAACCCGGAGAGAAACCTGTCATGCAATCATATAACTGAAATCATATCTTTGTATTTCCTCAATGTGCAGTGTAAGTAATAACAGTTTCAGAACAATACCTTATCTATAGCTATACAGTGATGTTGATATATGCCAAATGATTTTAAATCTGACTAATTAAGAAATACATGGGGCAGGGATGGAAAAGCAAGAAAGAGAAAAAAGATAACCATACTAACATACCTTGTTTGAAGTTCTTTGTACTCTTAATTGGAATGTGAAGGGTATGAATGAACATTAGTCTTTGATGAAAAGATGGAAAATTAATTCCGTAAGACCATCAGGGGTGTTGTTGAACTGTTGTCGAACCTTCATATTAAATTCAGCCTGAAAACTTAAATGAGTGATTTAGATACAGTCTTTTGACTATCTGCTCTACTATTTTCTACGTATTATGCTTATTTCTCGCTCTCTCTCTCTCTCTGTTTCTCTCTCTCTCTTTCTCTCTCTCTGTCTTTGTCTCTGACTCAGCATTTAACATGAGCCCTATTGCTTCTCATACAAATCTGTATGAGAAGCGAATGACAATGAACTTCCCAAACATAACAAGAATGCCTTGGGAAGAGAGAGAGAGAGAGACAGAATAATACGAGTAAAATCTTTTATGACAGACAAAAGTTCAGGATTTGAAAGGTATCTGAATCATGTAGATAGTGATGCCTGGAGATGAACCCATTTTAGCAAACTCAGTACCCAAACTCAAAACAATACCATACTCCAAAGCAAACGTCCTTCTGAAAGGACACTGCAATAATAATATGTTGGTATTTCACAAGTTGCAAAGAAGACATGCAGTGATTAAAACGTTGGCCTTCATCATGTCAAGCCACTATTGTAACGTACTGAACACCACCAGTAGATTAAGGCTGGTTTATTCCTATATTTCACATGTATTTAGGTAGTTTGAAGCATTGACATTTTACTCATAAAACTCATATTCATTTTTGTTGAAGTGATATGGCTGCCAGGTATGAGAATACACTGGAGTCAATTGTGAATTGAAATGTTGATTAATTGCAGTTCAGTTCTTGAACTTTGATTCTGTAATTGAAAGAATTCAGTGTAATGAAATTTCACAACCAAGAGAACTGTTATCTGCACATAAATTACACCGAATGAAAAAAGAATACCAAATGAAATATACAGAAAGTTCAATTAAATATATTTAATTTCAAGAGTTTTAAACAAAATTATTTATTTACGTTGTGTTATTGTGACTATAAGGTTCTAATCACATTTTTGTACATAATTTGTGCAGATGCTATGTCTGCATTTTAGAAGTTGCTTCCTAAAATATTTATTTCAAATACATTGGAACAGCGCATGTCTTAGCTTCCAGCCAAAAATTCAAAACATTCAAACTACAGTGAAACTGTGGATTCAGTCTCAACTTTTCACAAACTATTATTAGATTTAATGGAATTCAACTTAATGTCCTATAATTTCAAAAAATGTATTTCTTGAAATGCTTTTCCAGTACAAATACTAATTCTTCACTGAAATTTGGACCTGATGAATCCATTTATGAATCTACTATGACACTAATGTAAGACATACACTCAGCTGATATCTAAGTACATCTGGGGATTTTTGTAACCAACAGTATTTAAGATCTGAGGAAAATATGCTAACCATATATATATATATATATGTATAGAGAGAGAGGGAGAGAGAGAGAGAGAGAGAGAGAGAGAGATAGATAGATAGATAGATAGATAGATAGATAGATAGATAGATATAGATATAGATATATAGATATATATATCTCACAGCTCTATGATAAGTGTTTGGCCAAGCTTTTGAAAATAAAGGTAAGAATTCTGCTTAGACTTCAGTGTGATTGCTTTAGGTCAGATAAATTACTGTTAGAGAGCAACGCTCTGATTTCTTGGCTCATCTGTTTGCTTTGCTGATGGCGAACACTTGTCCTGCATTGGCTCATTTGACTACATAGTGCTTAATAAGCTGCACTGCTATAGACCGAACGATGATGCAACAAGAGAGAAAAAGCTTCCCCTTAAGTCAAATACTCAGTTACACATTCACTTGTGCTGTGTCAGTAAGACAGTTTCTCCACTCCCTAACAGTAAATAAAGGAATAACAGAAAACGCTAAGCCCTCTGGCTCAGTAACAGATGTTCTTTGATAGACGTTCAATCAAAGATTAGTGAAAATCGTAGTATTGGCATAAATTAGGGAAAGAAAGACTGGAATACTTCTCTCCCTTTGTCCTCATCAGTCCCTTCAAAGTTATTACTGGATCTCTCTCCATCTCTCCATCTCTCCATCTCTCTCTCTCTCTCTCTCTCTCTCTCTCACACACACACACACATACACAGTCCTCTGTTCGTCCCTTCAGACTCGTCTCCCGATGTATTCTTGTTGCTGGGCTGTAAGGTAACCATTTGTCTTGTTGAACTGCGGTTTGTCTTAATGTCGCACTGAATTCGGTTATGGCAGCCAGCACAGACAAGTTTATGTTGTCCACCAGTGAAGCAGAAATGCTAACTCATTTAGAGAGCATGATGATCAATTACAGCACAGACGTGTGCATTCCACTCCAGTCACCTCCATTTCACTGATGGCTTTGTTTTGACGTGACTTTTTTGGTCTGAACAATCTGCCAAGATCTATGACATTTCATGAACACTGAAGGCATGCTGTCTTACAAAAGCAGAGACACCATCTGTGTAAAATAGAAGATTAGTCATTTGCTGAAAAGAGTAAAATATCACAATTCTAATAGCATCTGGAATATTGCAACTCTAACAGCATCTGTTTTTTTGCCTGGTCAGATTGATATTTGAACTTGAATGACTGCGTTGTTTTAAGTGACTCTTGAAGTGGAACCCATTTGCCGTGTGTGCAGTGGGAACATGCACTTTTTGATGTAAAAGTGTGTCCAGGCAGGAATCTATATGTGCTATATGCATCCATACAAATGTGTGTGTGTGTGTGTCTGTGTCTGTGTGTGTTTGTGTTTGTGTGTCTGTGCGTCAGCATAAGTGTAAGTGCCTGTGTCTCTGTGTGTGTGTGTGTGTGTGTGTGTGTGTGTCTGTGTGTGTCTGTGTGTCTATGTGTATGTGTGTATGTGTCTGTGTATCAGCGTAAGTGTGTGTGTATGTGTGTATGTGTGTCTGTGCATCAGCATTAGTGTGTCTGTGTGTGTGTGTGTGTGTGTATGTGTGTCTGTGCATCAGCGTAAGTGTGTGTGTATGTGTGTATATGTGTGTATGTGTGTCTGTGCATCAGCGTAAGTGTGTGTGTGTGTATGTGTGTATATGTGTGTATGTGTGTCTGTACATTAGCGTAAGTGTGTGTGTGTGTGTGTATGTGTGTATGTGTGTCTGTGCATCAGCGTAAGTGTGTGTGTGTGTGTGCGCGCGCGCACGCGTGTGCATCAGGGAGAGGCAGCAGTGGATGAGAACAGTAAATTCAGAGTGTGCAGAAGATGCAGTGGGAGGAGAGAGTGCATCAGGGTTCGTATGAACAGTAGATCACCGTTGCTCTTAGTCCTCTCTCCGGTCTCTCCTTTCTCTCTTCCCTCTACTTTTCATCTTCTCACTTGCACATTAGTGCTACAACTCCACTGGTTGAATCCAGCTCTCATTTTTCAAAACTGCTTTGTTTTTATTCGGCTCTGGTCTGCCGAGTGCCTAGTGACGTGCTGGGCATATTAACGAACAATCTAAGCTGTGCAAATTATACATCGCACCACTAAAATTGAATCAATTCTTTTTGAGGGAGTTTAGTGAAGGGGAAAATCATAGGTAAAAAGTGAACTGGTGCAACAGTGTCTGAAAATCTAATCATTCTTCTTAAATTCAGAGACAATGGCTGAACTTCATATGCTATACCATCAGATCCAAAACAGGTTTCCAGTTAAAGCAGGCAGAGTCTCAACTGGGACATTTATCTTCCGGTAAACCACACTGCCTACTGAGGCAATGACAGTCCAGCCACACCTGTCTTATTTTGTGCAAAAAAGCATTTATTTCAGCACAGGAGACCTTCAGACCCACAGATAAAGGACACAGATTTTCTCAGTGCAGTTTTAGCCTTGTCTGTAATGTCAGCCTCAAGGCTCGCACTTAAGAAAGTGGTTCTTTCATAAATGACATTCTGTCTGTATTTACTGAGTGAATAAATGATCGATTTACTCTGTTCTGCAAAAAATATCTTTAAATAGAGAAATGAAATAAAATAAATAATGGAGCTCACTTCACAGAAAATAATGTGATCGCATCACTGCTGTACAATGTAAATGAAAACGTTTGTATGGATGCATGTGTATGTGTGCATGTGTGCTCATGCATGTGCGTGTGTGTGTGTGTGTGTGTGTGTGTGTGTGTGTGTGTGTGTGTCCACGTCCACAGACCATTGGGCCAAAGGAGGGTTGGCAAGTGTACAGTTCAGCACAGGATGCAGATGGGCGCTGTATCTGCACCGTGGTAGCACCAGAGCAAAACCTCTGCTCCAGAGATGCAAAGAGCAGACAGCTCCGCCAGCTACTGGAAAAGGTGTCAGTCAACACACACGTCCACACTCTCTCACACACACACACACACACGCTGACCCACACATACTGACTGGTGTGAACTGGGTTTGTGTGGTTGAATTTAATGCATTCTTTTGCCTGAGGGATTCACAGATTAACAAGTCAGCCCCTTAACGCAAAGCAATGTGTTTACGTGGAAACACTTACACACACCCATTCTAGTGAGACTTGGCTCTGAGTTGTCCAATACACACAGTATTAGTCATGGCTGACCTTGCTGATGTCAATAACTTATTGAAAACCACCATGATTAGGGCTTGATTTCAATATGTACTCTCTGTCTGTCTGGCTCAGACCTTCTCAAACACACACACACACACACACACATTCCATCCTGTCAGAGTGGGTGCTCTGATCAGTGATTCTACTGCTAAAACAAGGGGCTGATTTGAATCAGGGTCATTAATACCTGTATTTCTGATTAATGATACATGTCTCAATCCTGTGAGAGAGCAAGCCTCACTAATATTAATATGTAGATGTATGAGCATGTCCATAATCTTAATAGCTTTAAAAAGGAGTCTGAGCCTACCGAGAACATCTTTCATTCATGATTTATAGAAGTTTCTGCTATTCTCCTCTCGCTCGGAGAGGAAGCCAGCCAGAGCGCTTGACAGGGAGGAAGTGCCAAAAGGTTCCTTTTTTTTAACATTTTTCATTTACATTTCCAAGATTAAGCCATGGATACATGTCTATTCTTGAATTAACTATTTCCACTTTTTATCTAGTTGAACCAACTGGGGCAGAGTAAAACAGTAGTCAACAAAGACAGATTGCTGTAGTGGCTGGGAACAGGAATGTTTAGGGTTTTTTTTTATTCTTACCATAGGTCCAAAACATGTCCCAGTCTATCGAGGTCCTAAACCTACGTACGCAGAGAGACTTCCAGTATGTCATGAAGATGGAGAATCAAATGAAAGGCCTAAGGACAAAGTTCAGACAGATAGAGGAGGACAGAAAAACTATCATGGCCAGAAATTTCAAGGTACATTTTAAACTATGCAAATCAGATTTCTCTGTATATACTGACTGAATGCATTGCAGCTCTGCATTATAAAAAAGATGTAAGAAGATGTGAATGAAATACTCAGATATGAAAACAGATAGTCTCGCTTAATAGTGAAAAGAGATGTTCTTATTCAGTAGTTTGCATTTTCTGAATGTGAAACTGAGATTCTGCATAGGTATTGGTAAAATCAAAGAAAATACACACAGCCAAAAATCAGTGCTAACATACTACTGAGTACTAACCAGAATGCTGTTTTTGGATTGCGCCTTTGTGTGTGTACATGCATGTGTATGTGTGTGTGTGTGTATGTGTGTGTGTGTGTGTGTGTGTGTGTGTGTGTGTGTGTGTGTGCACGCGCACATGTGTTGTCACATGCATATGTGCGTGCAGGAGTTGAAGGACAAGATGGATGAATTACAACCATTGATCCCAGTGCTTGAGCAGTACAAAACAGATGCTAAGCTCATCTCACAATTCAAAGAAGAGATCAGAAACCTGTCTGCAGTGCTGACCACCATCCAGGAGGAGCTGGGAGCTTATGACTATGACCAGCTTTACCAGAGAGTCATTAGCCTGGACAGCCGACTCCGCAACTGCATGAACAAACTCAGTAAGGCCCAGGGCCAGCATAGAAACTCTCCAAAATACCCAGTTTTAAATGATGGAATACATATCTCTGCATATTTGTGGTGTCATTGAAAAAGATGTATGCTGTTTAGATGAAAAATATATTGGCCAGATTTGTTAATGGTCAGAATGATTTATTTCAGTTTTGATCAATTTCAGCAAAAAATCTGATGTTCATTTTCAATGACTCAGGCCAACCTGAGGCACAGATGTTAATAGGCCTCTAATTGAATATGGATGTGATGTTGTCTAAGGAGTGTTTTTTTTCTGTCCAGTTAAACAGAAAAGAACCCATTTTCAGCAAAGCAACGTGCAATATAAACCCCATGGAATCTGTGTTAGAAATAAGAACATATTAATTTTGGGGAGTGTTTAATGATTCTGATAAAACAATTATTCACTTACAACTGAAGCTCACTGAATTTTTATGTATTTATTTATTTTTTATTTTTTTTCTTATTTTAGACAGTTCAGAATACCCTCCCTCAGATAGTTCTCCGATTAGATGTGAGCAAATGGAAAATTAAGGATGAAGGAAGTAGTTTATTAATTCCTCTTAATCCACAGTCCATCCACAAAAAACCTACTGTGGCTGACTTTCCAGTCTAAACACCACCAGAATAATACCTGTTTATCTAAAACAGATATCAAACATTAACACCATTAATAACTTCCTTAAGCACATTCAACAGATGTTCAAATAACAACTAATAGCTGTCCTAATTGTGGCCCCAGTCAGAGAGTAACGTGCCAGACTGCTACGTATTAACTGGTGATGCTGATTTAATATGCATGGCATAGTAATTCTCTTCAGTGGCCATGAAAGCCATGAAATTAGCTTTAGGAATCTAGTTAGTGATAGAGAGAGAAAGAGAGAGAGAGAGAGAGAGAGAGAGAGAGAGGGAGGGAGAAGAATGCTATGCATCTTATCAGTGTATTTCTTTATTACCAGCATGTGGAAAATTAATGAAAATCACCGGGCCTGTGACTATAAAGACGTCTGGGACCCGATTTGGTGCATGGATGACTGACCCACTGGCATCTCAGAGAAACAACAGAGTGAGTTTCTGGGCCGGGGGGGGGGGGGGGGGGCGGGAGGGGAGGGGTAGATCCATTTGCTCCTCTCTCTATGCCCAATGAACAAATTTTTCTCTCTTTAAACTATTAATTGCTGACAAAATAAAAGCCAAGTGTAGGATAATCACAGTCTTTCAGTTACTATGGGCATGCACATGAGGAAAGTTCATAACGCAATTGGTGAATTTTCCACACAACAGTGAGGATGGGACAGATAAATGTAGTAAAACTACATTGTTGTTCACCTTGTATTCACATATGAATCTTGAACCTTGAAAATCACACATGCAACCATTGGACTTTGAAATTTTAGTTATCTCATTTCTAATACGATCCCCGAAATCATTTGACCAGAGTTGATCTCAAACAAATCAGTTCCATCATTCCACCACAGTTGTTTGCATCTTTGGTCATTTCTCTGTTACAGGTGTGGTACATGGACACGTACACCAATAGCAAAGTGGTGCGGGAGTACAAATCTATGGAAGACTTCATATCTGGACTTGAATCGCGAACCTACTACCTTCCCTTCAAATGGGCGGGGACAAACCACGTGGTGTACAACGGCTCCTTATACTACAACAAGGAGCAAAGCAACATCATCGTCAAGTACAGCTTTGAGACTGGTCGGGTTCTGGCCCAGAGGGCACTGGAGTACGCTGGCTTTCACAACGTCTATCCTTACACCTGGGGGGGCTTCTCCGACATTGATCTAATGGCTGACGAGCTGGGTCTGTGGGCCGTCTACGCCACCAATCAAAACGCAGGAAACATTGTTATTTCACAGCTGGAGCCGCAAACCCTGGAAGTGCTGCAGACGTGGAACACGGAATATTCCAAGAGGAATGCCGGCGAGTCGTTCATGATCTGTGGAACACTTTACATCACCAACTCTCATCTGACCGGTGCCAAAGTCTACTATTCCTACAACACCAAGACCTCCACTTACGAGTACATGGATATCCCTTTCCACAACCAGTACTTTCACATCTCCATGCTTGACTACAATGCCCGGGAGAGGGCCCTGTATGCCTGGAATAACGGTCACCAGGTCATCTTTAACGTCACGCTATTCCACGTCATTAAAACGGAGGACGACTCGTAAGGGACGGAGGGGGGAAACAAGTGATACGGTTTGAAATGAAGCACTTTTTGTACCTGTACATTAGATTTGTTTTTCTTTTCCCAAAGCAGACAACACATTACCTTTTTTTTTTTCATTTACCTTTTACTTTGTCATAACTTGAAGACATTGCCTTTTCTATCTGGTAGCCACTCACAGACAAAGAGATAATGACAAACTGTGACTGATGAATGAGCCAAATAATATTGCAATGGATCTTGTTTTAAGTCATAGCTGCTAATACAATTCTGCCTTATTTTGCAGTTTCTCATTCTGTAAGCCAGAGGCATTCAATGGCTTTTGTGCATGAATGTTGAACTTTTACTCTCATTTGTGATTTATATGTGTATTAGTATGATTATGTTACTGACATGTTTTCCTTCTATTGCTTGGTGATGTGTTTCTGTCAGTTCCGATTTTGGACAATTGTTATGTTCCAGCCCCAGCTGGTAATTTGTTGCTGTGTCAAACTAAGTTATGTAAAACATAGTGGAGCAACACCCCAAATCCATGATGATGAAAACTGATGAAGCTATGTAAAAGATTGTAATAATCATTGTGTGTCTGTGAGAATAAATATTTTATAATGAAATGATACAATAATCATGAAAATCATTCATCCAAATTGATATGAATTGTAAATCAGACATGGTTAAATGCTAAAACCAGAAGATACCGTAGGCTATAAAGACTAAAAAGAACTGCATGTGGCGCAGGATCATTTTAGCCCAAGTGTGTCTAACTGATGACTATTAAAATGGGGTCATTTGCTGATAGGGGTTATATATCCACCCCTTAGCTCTTTGAAATCAGAAAAAAATTCTCCTATTTTCAAGGCTTTCTCACTTGATGACTTTGAGTGCTGTCCTTTGGCATTTTCAATCAGGATCAGGGCTGTGGGAGCCGGGGATGATTCGAGCCGGTTTCTGTAATTTCTGCCTTTTCTTGTCTGTGTCGAGACTGCCTGTCCATCACCACATGGGGAATTCAAATGTAACCCTCAACCCCCATCATATCCAAAAAGGAACAGGAGATCTGCCAGAATTTACTTTACCTCTCGTGCCTTTCCTACATTTCCTACATTGCCTTTATCGATATCAATCACTTATGGCCCAACACAACACTCTCTCTCACACACACGCACCCCTTCCAGAAGCACAAAACAGCATCTTTTAATTGCACTTTTCTACTTTTCTCTGTAATGACATTTAATGGTTTGGTGCAATCTCTCTCTCTTTCTCCCTCTCTCTCTCCCTCTCTCTCTCTCTCTCTCTCTCTCTCTCTCTCTCTTTTTTTTGCCCCTGTAACCCTAACAGCAAAAGCATAGAATTGCATTGTAGATAGATCTCATTGCCACTGTCTGCTGGTGTCAAAACAAGAGGCTCCTTGGGGAGCCATTTTAATTCACCTGTTTGCCTCAGGCAAGTAAGATATGAAAAATCACTGGTCCTGTTTTTTTGCCCTTTCAGTTACGTTTCAGATTAGACTTCAAGAGTTGTGTCAACTCCATAAAGATATCATATTCCACTACACAGCCAGATCTGTTCTAAGACATCATTTCAAACTGAGAACTCGGGCTGACCAGGTAAAGCTACCATGCTTTTTCTTTCTTTCTTTTTTTCTTTTCTTTTTTTTTAAATCATACGCGTTTCTCAGATTCTGACGGTGATATTTACATAATATGCAGATCGGTTTTCCAAGTCCCATCATATCAGATTGTAAATCAAAGGTGTTCTGACTCCAATTTTACTTTCCTAGAAGTGACCTGACAGTTGTTATTGAAGTAGTACAGAGTGGTAGCAGATGCCACCATTAGCATCTTTGGCTCTGCTCTTTGAGGATGCAACTCATTTTAAATTCCCAGAGACACCAGTTAAACCTTTGATGGGCGGGAGAAGAAGACTTGCGGTGATTGCACGGTTGCCTCCTCCATATTAATGATATCTGCAGCCATATGTTTACTTCCATTTTTAATGGTTAAGTGGATGCTGGAGGCTATGAAGAAATCTATATTCACATTAGGAACAACATTTCATTTGAGTTCAATCGATGAAAGTTTCCCATAATATTATCTTCCTGAATGAAAATATGATGGTGTGAACCAGCCAATAAATTTGCCGGCTGAAGATTTAACCTTTAAAGAATTTTGTCAGAAGGAGAATCAGATACTGAAGTTCTGCCAAAAGTTCACCCTGAGGAACATTTACACAAGGACAATTACCACTGGGTAGTAATCCCATTACTTTTGTCAAATTGTGAAATGTGGCTGGACCAGTATAATTTGCTGTGAATGTGTAGAATACCTGGATATAGTGACAAGATTGTTTTGATTCACACATATGAAGCATAGCACACATGGTTAAACTATCATCCAAGGTAAAATCAATAGCAAAAGAGAGGGCCCAGGTTCATTTGATAAAATGTAATCATACTTAGAATCTGATCCTCATCCCTAAAGCCCTGATGTAATAAACATTTTATCAGTTGAGTCAGCTCTGAGAAACACCTCATGAGTTTGCCTGCATTCGGGCAGTCCAGCAGAGAGTCTCTGAGCAAGACAGAAATGAAATGGTAATTTCTTTTCTTTTCTTTTTTTTTTCCCTCCCACCGTAATCATGACACTAAAGCCCTTAGATTCTCCCCTGCCACACAGCCAAGTCCAAGAAAATCAGCCACGCTGGGAGAAAAGACCTGAACGCATGGAGGGCCTTTGCTTTGTGCCCTGTAATTACCGTGCTATTTGCTGGAGTTTTGTCCGTCCTCTGACGTTATGGAAAATTTATAGGCACAGTCCACTACAGACTAAAAATAAATACATAAACAAAATTGAAAGAAAGACATCGCACAGGAGGTTTTGAGGTCTAAAAATGAACCTAATGGGAGGATTTTGGGAGGAGTTCTAATGTTCAGACTGAATAAATCCTCATTTCCGTTGTCTTAACAGACAAACAGACATTTGTCACACGCTTTATGGTGGGTGTAAACCACATTTAGAGAAGCATAAACACCATCATTCTCTTTGAGAATAAAGGAATGAAAATAAAGAAATAGGACAAGTCACATCCCCACATTTGGACGTCCTAATAAAGTTTTCTCTCTCTTTGCCATGAGTTTAAAACCAGTTAATGACAAACCCCAACTGTAACCAATCACTTAGTGGATGTCATCTATGACATATTTCCAAAAGCTATGAAGTTTTGAAAGGACAATGAGAAATCATTTTCTGGTCTGTTACATGACTGATTCATAACACACACTGATAAATATTACTGAGTTTTACTCTTTTATCTTAGAACAAGTTTTATCTACAACTTTTTGTCACTCCCATCCCATTGCAACAACTTTTTGTCATTTCCATCAAAGTAGCATATTAATTAATTAAATAAGCAATCCTACTTCATTCCGCAGTACATTCTCAGTACACTGGAGCTGAAATAAATTGAACCAATATTTAATAATGGCCTGTAAACATTTCATTCAATGCAACAAGCTCATTTCAAGATTAAAGAATAAATATGCATGAATCTCCTAAATTCTTGTCTCATATTAATTTACCTCAACTGTAAAACCCCGGCTTAATCTCATAAAAGATGACTTAGAACTCAGTGTTTCTTATAGTCGCGGTATGATTAACGTAATATATTTAATAGTCATCGTAATTACTTTCGAACACAAACACAGCACTCAAGCAGTCTCTCCGGAATTCAATCACATGTCTCGTCTAAAGCTGAAAGTAATTGTCAGTCACGTTAAACAGAGAGCCCATATTTCATTTCTTGCTGGAAAAAAAAATGTTCAGTTAAAAACAGCGGCTGATTTTCATATCAATCATAGCAGCTTGGCTATTTCTTTTTTTCTTTGTGTGCTCTTTGAAATGATGGTATTGCATTGTTTGTATTCTCTATCACATCTCCGTGTCTCCGGTGAGCCGATAGTGTATTAGAATATGTATGGTATCATAGATTTTTTTTTTGCTGACAAAAGTGCATCGAGTCTTTGTGAAATGTCTTTGAGATGGTGAGAGATCTGAATGGAACTTTGCCTGTAGGTGAGTTCTTTCACTGCCACGCATCTTATTGGCAAAGACACAAAGGACAAGTCACATGAGGGCAACAGACCTGCTGTCAAAGCAGTAAACGTACCAAAACCTCACTATCCCTAATGACTGACATCAGTGTAACAGTCCTGACCTAATTGTCCCATTACATTCCCATTTACAGAACACTGCTGTTAACCTTATCATGATTACTTTGCAGTGCGTATCTGTATGGAAGTTAAGTTGACAGATGCCCAGAACTGCTAAGTCGGTGACTTGCCCTTGAATGTGTGCCAGTGACAAAGCTGCCAGATTAATGTCTTCACTGTCAAATCAATGTTGTCGGGAGGCACAGGTGAGACAGAGAGAGAAATTAATCAACCTGGCACCCAGATCACAAATCACAGTGACTGTATACAACTGTCAAACCAACTAATATCTAACTACAGAGATGTGACCAGTAACAGAGATAGACTGATGTCAGCACCACGATCAATGCCTTTGTCATAACAGGCCATCTCTGGCTGAAACCCCACGCAGCGTACGAAAGCTCTGAAACCAAATAGTCATGCAGTTAATTAACAAGTCCACCAGTAAAGCACAGGAATAGAAAACACAAAGCATTGAATTGCCCTGTCTCCTCTATAACTTGATATTAACATTAACAATATACTCTGATAATAGCTTATTAAAAGGATAGAGAATAAGACGCCTATCGAATGTCTGTGGCACACTATCATGGAACGTCTATGTCAGAGGTCAGTTTCTGATAGTAGAATGCATTGCATGTATAAATGAATGTTTAAAATTGAACGTCCATCATGGCTGTTAAAGAGGGCATCTATCTATCTAACTGTCTGTCTGCCTATCTATCTATCTATCTATCTATCTATCTATCTATCTATCTATCTATCTATCTATCTATCTATCTATCTATCTATCTATCTGTCTGTCTGTCTGTCTGTCCTTGTGAGAAAGCAGTTGGCACATATTCAGTAAGTTCAGCCTGCTGACAGGGGCATGGGCATCCAGAGGACACACTTGTCATATGGGAACAAAAATCAATACCAGATGATCAGAGGTCACATCTGACAGTTAGCACGGAGGCAAATCCCAGAGCGGCATAACACTTTCAATATGATGTCGGTCAGTGAAACACACAAGTCACCATTTCACCATTTTACATATCCATTTAAATAAGCACATTTACTGTAAGGTTTGACAGACTAAGAAATGTTAAAGAATCATTTAAAAGAACAAAATCATTTACGGTTTTGACTCGATGCTATAAAGACAGGTTATTATGTTCTATTCCTGAACACAATACCATCATGCAGACGTGTTGAGTGGCAGTAATGTTATTCCGTCACCTTATTAAAATAGCACTGGCACATGGATTCATCTGTAGGATGGGTTCAGAGACCTTGCAGCTTGGGTCTATTTCTGTGGTAATAGCGTGGCCAGACTAATACTGTTATTAATGAAAACTGACTAAAGCCATTTCAAGCACTGTTCAAAAATTCTGCACACATGCTTGATGTGTCACTTTTCGGAACAAATTAATCATTCCAGCTGTTATTTACTTTCAATATATTACAGTTGTTTAAATTAAATTGTTCTCATAAATCTGAGTTTTGAAATTGGATTCTCTCCAGTTCTAGATGAATGTTTATTTGATAAGTATCCTCCAACCCCTTGCTAACCCTCTACAACTTTACAATGATGGTTGAAGGTTTTGTTTGTGTATGCTTCTTCCTGTGGGGAAGACAATCACGTGTCTTTTTTTTTTTTTTAAATAAGAACATTCTTTTTTAAATTACTTGTGCGATAACATTAAACGTGCCCAAATAACCTCTCGAAGAAACACTATATATGCAAATTGGGGAACAATGCAAATGCCATCACATTTGCATGAAAAAGAACAATTCTGTCTATTCCTTAATTGGAAATACGATCATGGTTTGCATGATCTCTTTTAGTCAAACAGAAATTATAAGATTAAGAGCAACTAAGATGACGGCAATATTTTGATATGTCTAAAAAAGCACATGGTCACATGATTATAGGGAATTGATCCAATCTGGACTGTTTAATTTATCAATATGTGAGAGCTATGAGGGGTTATGATGTTATTTTTCAGAACTGAGCTGGTTATGCTCTGGTGCTGATAAGCTGTGATCTCTAATAGCAGTTTACCCTTGGAAAAACATAGCATAGTCAAATTATCATTGATAAGAAGTCATCTGGTGAAATGTCTATTAAGTCTTTCTGCTTAGTCATCTAGTCCTGTGACTGATATAAAGAGAAAAACCCTGTTCTTCTGGACTCTCAACGCTGCAAGCTTATGTTTAAATGTCTTCAAGAGTTCTCTCTGATTTTCGCCTCAAGGTGAGGATACAAGAATATAAGGACAGCTTGTTCACATGTTTCATCTCTTTAGATAAATTTTCCGTTTTCAGTTCATTCATAATAACTAAGTTCAGTACCAGCTGTTATCAACGTCTCTTTGCCTTTATTGCTGTATCATACATGCCACATTCAGCCATTCCATTGGAATTTTGATTAAATGGATATAGAAATTTTCCGGGGTGGAACGATGCAATGTCTCTCTCTATCATATCCAACGACCTGTTCTTACACAGCAGAACAATCCTATCATAAGACATGATCTGAGGCAGATACTCATAATATGAATGAGCAGAGAAGAATGACTAAGGAAAGCAGAGTGGAGCTCACAGCATGGAGCTAAATGAGTCAGCGAGGTTAAATAACCAGACACTATTTCTCTGTGGCACATGCTCAACTGTCTGCCCAGGCATAAGGCAAGACACATTAGTAGCTCTCCATAGGAGACATGGTGATATAACCAGAGAATACAGCCAGAGAGCACAGACTAACCTCTGGCCACCAGAAGCATCTAAAGAACCCAGATGGCCAGCTTGCCTTGTCTCTCCCAAACAACTGCCTCATAATCTTTCTTCTGGCAGATTATTTACCATTTGAAAGCCACAATAAAGCTGCTCATGAAATGTCATTTAGGATAAAGATTCAAAAAGACCAAGTCGTCTCCTGTCACTCAGGATTAGGGATATAGCGCCAGACTTATAAAAAAAAAAAACCCACATACGGCAATCTTCCCTCTTGAATAATATCATATTGATTCTGATGTTTTTCCGATTTTTATGATTAAAAACGTTGATGCCGGTCACTGATACTGACAACACGCCTCTTCTTGTTTACTGCAGGATAGCACATTGAGATTCAGGGGCAGAAAGCAAACAGCTGGGAGCGAGTGGAAACAAATCGTCTAATTAACGTAGTTAAACTGCAGCAGCTGTAAACAAGTGAGCACAGCCAAATACACGCACTTTAGAGCCCATTTATCTGGGCATGTCTCTACGAAGCTTCTGCTGTGCCATGCAGCTTCTTTTGCTCCCTTGTAAATCTACATCAGTGACTTGGCAATGCTGGGGAATTGCTCGATTTCGGATGAACGCATTAGTCCAATCCGAAGTCCACCACCGCTCCGGTTTGCCGGACAATGGCAGAGAAATTGAAGATCTCGTTGGTCTGATCTCAAGGGTCAAATTAAAAGACATGTGGTCCATTCTAAGAAGACCATTATGGTCAGTGTTTACTCAGATTCCTTATCTTGAACCAACAGAGATGTGGACACGCGCGTGTGTCTGTGGTTGTGTTTCTGTGTCCTAGTTCCAAACGAAAAAAAGACAGGCAAGACAAGTGAGAGAGAAACAAATGGGAGAGAAAGAAAGCAAGAGAGGGAGAGAGAGAGAGAGAGAGAGAGAGAGGGAGAGAGAGACAGAGAGAGAGAGAGAGAGAGAGAGAGACAGAGACAGAGACAGAGACAGAGTTTGGGTCACCGAAAATCTTTGTATTGATGTGCACATGGGTGTACACATGCATCTTCTCAAAACTCAAATCTCCATATCTGAAATGATATACAATAAATAAGAAGAAGGCCAAAAGTAGGCAAATGAATAAGAATGCATTTTCAACTCAATAACCAGAGGCAATCATAAAAAGCCTCTTAACTGCCTTTTCATTAGAAAAAAAATTAGTCTTTATGATATGGAAAATGTTCCTTAGCTCATAGCAATTAGTTTTTCCACTATGCATGGAACTGAAATTAATTAAGTTCTTGTTACAAGAGCGGAAGAAAAAACAAGCAAATATGCAACCAACTGCAAGGCTGAATGATCTTCACTGCAAATAACATCATTAAATCTATCAACCTGACACATGAAAGACCCTGTAAATGGATGAAAGACAATTTTTCAATAAGACGGTCTCAAAGCTTCAAGGACCAGGCTTCATTTCAAGGACCAGACCCCATAACAGATGAGATATTCCACTTCTTCCCTCCTCCTCACACTAAAAGAGCAAGAAAATAAAATCTGTGCTGTGCTGGCAGGGGTCTATTGCTTTAAGGTCTGCTTTGTGTCCTTTTCCTATTTGTTCTCATCTGGCAGTCCTCTGGGACTGCTGTGCTTAGAAGAAAGCAGGAGAGAGAAGAGTGAGGGATGGAGAAGGAGAGAGAGAGAGAGAGAGAGAGAGAGAGAGGAGCATGTGAGAAAGAAAGAAAGAAAGAAAGAAAGAAAGAAAGAAAGAAAGAAAGAAAGAAAGAAAGAAGAAAGAAAGAAAGAAAGAAAGAAAGAAAGAAAGAAAGAAAGAAAGAAAGAAAGAAAGTGCAGACACTGACTGGATTGAACAAATGTACTAATGCCATGGTAACCGTATGTTGGTGGGTGAGGCAAGGCTCAGTGAACATGGCAGGTAGGCTTCCTTCAGAAATGAAACAGAGAAACATGCATCATTTATATTGTCTTGCAGTTTGTGCATACGTAATTTTAATTCACTCATCCATATCTTTCGGGCTATACTTTCAACTCACAAGACATAAAGTAACATGTGTGGTGGCACATACTATGCTTTATGATTTAATTCTCTCCATAAGATGCTTCTCTTTCTCTTTCACATACGGGTAAGTTGCTCTGCAGATATCGTAGGAGATCTCTGAATTGTGCTTACTCCAGGATAATGGTATTATGGTGCGGTTTTTTGTCTGAGGATGAGTAATTGAGTTTCATTCTCCTTGCTTATCTTTCAGGTAGATGATGTATAGGTAAGAGCAGCCACCCTTCCTCTTCACATAGTATCCTAATCAAAAGCTAGGAGACATCAAATTAGTGAATAAGAATTTAAAAATGTAAATAATACATTTTATATATATATATATATATATATGTGTGTGTGTGTGTGTGTGTGTGTGTGTGTGTGTGTGTGTATATATATAAAGAAAAAGTCTTGTTCCATCTTCGTTCTCCAGTGCTCTCTCTCTCTCAAGGGCGGCACACACACTTGAAGGTCCAGAACAGTTCTCCCTCCTCATCATCATCATACTCCAAGGCCAGTTACTGCCAGGAAAGCAGTGTCTGAACCAGTCCCCATCCCAGTCATGTCTTTGGATTCTTTCTTAACTTCTTGGCATCCCTCCACTGAACTACAGTGACCTAAGCCATCAGCAACACTACTGGCACTTGCTCAGAAACAATTAAGTGGACTGGAGCTCACCTCACGCAGGTGCCACAAGATTTCATTGTCTGTCTCTGTCAAGCATAAAGGAAACATCATTCACTGTATATGTTCTACATCACACATCTCTGTGTGTCAGAGAAAGCCACTAACACACAGGCACAAGGCATGACTACCTCCACCACTTCCAGTGGTTCATTCATAATTCCAATCCTGTTTCCACCCCTTAGTATGGATGCAGTGCTGGACCCCAATCAACAACAACTACCTTCTCTGTCTGCTTCACTTTTCGTCATCATTATGCCAGTCTCTTCTGGCACCTCCATCCACTGACTGTGGCACCTCTACTCTGATGCACTGTCCAGCATTATTTACACTCTTACACGTGTCTTTCTCTTTGTCAATAAGTCCATTTTCCAGCAAAAAAACTTCAAAACCCCCTACTCATTTTTGAACATCAAAATGTCATTCACAGCTTCCTTACCTAAGGAAAAGTGGCCATAATCATCATCATCATCCTCAAGACCAACGATGTGCCCTGCTGCCCTAAATGTGATCTTCTCTCTTTCCCCTGGCACCCTATTTGCACTATGAAAGTGATACCATGTCAACTTTTAAGTTCTTGTTTGCTTACTAATATTTTGTTCTTTCCTTCCCTTCTGGGTATTTGATCAGCCTTGCCTTGACATGCATCTCTGGTATTCTTTTCACATCAGCAGGGAAACCTGTATTTAGTTTATGAAGACCTTCTTTCCACTTCTGTAGACTTTCAGTTGTTTATTGATGAAGTGAGTTCCAATGGCTGAGGAGGACTGCTGCCATCATTCATACATGCTGGGTTCTACTATGCTGAAAAAATCACAGCAAAAGCTGGCTGCCTGGTACTGTTTTGTCCATCATCTTCATCAACCTCATCAACCACCACATTTCCTGTGCATGACCACCTCCATGGCACTAATGATTGTGCAACATGCATGCATTTCGATTGGGAATTTTGTGGGTAGATTTCAGCTTGGTCAGTTATCTGCGTCTTTTGAAATCTGTCAGACTCTGAACCAAAAATGCCAATATGTCCACCAAGTATCCTTAACACTAATGCCAAAACAGTTTCCATTTGCTGACAAAAAGTAAAATGAAGCTCTAAATAAACATTCAGCAGGAGCTGATAGAAGAGGACCTCTCATTCTCCCACTAACAATCGAATAAAAGTATTTTAGCACACTATGCTTTGAGCTCACTTAGCTCAAAAGCTATTTGGCCACTTCATCTCACTTTTAGCAACACTCCCTCCTTCATCCACAAGTACCTATCCCTTACCCTGACAGGAATAATTTAGTCTCATTCCTCCAGCTGAGATTTCAAGCCATACATGCTTGTGTGCTTGTCACACTATTGAAAAACCAATTCTATCATTTTCAGACTATGAGGTAAATGCCACTTAGTGGCTGACAACACAGAGGTGACTATGAGCCCAATATGTTGAAGTGCTGAATAGGTCGGCATATACTCAAATATATTATGGGCTGAGCCTTATCTCTGATATCCTCAATACCCCCACCAAACAAGTTCAAACGGATCAGTCAAACAGGTAAGCAGAATGCTTTTCGTTTTTCTTGGTGTCAGTGCAAATTTGTGAACGATCTGAAGAGCTGAGCTTGAAGGGTTGACTGCCATTTGACTTTGAGGATAAGTTCATTCATGTCTAAATTCACCGTTTGCTATTCAAAGAGCTATGTTGTCAGCAGCATGACTGTTGCGTTCAGTGACAGGACATCTAGAGTGAGAGAAATTTGATAAACTGGAAAGCCCACAGAGAAATGATAGCCTTTTCATCTGAAAAGGTGTATATTACTGGTGCTCATGGGCTTTCAGTGCAGCAGTTCTATTCACAGAATAAACCATGGGAGAACAGCCTCGCTCACCAGACCATTTTCACTACCCACTGAAGGAAGAGATCTGCCTTATAGGAAAACCCAAACGGCCAGGCAGCCTACAGCTATCATCGCATCAGAGTTGTACAGCAAAGTCCAGAGACACTACCAAGGCTTTTATTCTCAACTAACCATATACAAGCGCTCCCAAAGCACCCTTAGACATACTTCACTGACAGTTTTGCTACGCTCTGTGCAAAACAGCAAGTGTCACTTAAAGCCCTGAATGTGATGTTTTTTTAAATTTAGATTTTTAGATTATTTTTTTTTTTAAGCTCATGCACAATTTACAAAAAGGCATGTAGAACATTTACCAAACCTACATGGAGTTTAGCACAGAGAGAGAGCACTTGCAAAATTCAGCTTTATCTTACTCATGCACTGAACGTAAGGTATGAACATGTTCCGCTAATTTGTGCATTCAATGAAACAGAGTCAGTGATATACTCATTACTCAACCATAACAGCAAATGTCTGTTACCACCGACCATTGCACTACAAACAAATTCAGATAATTACACTGAAATATGGAAAGATGCATGAGATTTAAAGATGAGGTGTTTTTAGGCTGTAATTGGGTAATAAATCATCTGAAGATCGGGTGATGAAATTTATGGCAATAATAAAACCATGGTGGTCATGGCTATGATGTATTTGCAGAATATTCCAAAGGGTTCAAGTTTCTTCCTCCGAGTTGTTTACTGAGTGATGTGTGCCTGTGGGTATGTGTGCACTAACCAGATTTGATCATTTGAAAGGCCAATTGTATGTCAATCACAGATGACTACTTTAGCTCTGAGGAATGGAATCCCTAGCATACAGTTAACAAAGCGAGAGTAGTATGTCATTATTTGTCACAGAAGCTATGGGTCAGAGGAGGTTTGTAGGACAATGCAATGTGCACAGTAGGAGAATAAACTGCCTAAGGATGATACAGCGTGCACACACACACATACACACACACACACACACACACACACACACACACAAATAAACAAAGAAACAAACATGGTGTGAAAATATCAATTCTAACATCTAATATTCCATGTACATATAACTGAATACTCTTCCCCTGTATTATTTGTAACTGAGGCTTTGGACTTAGACCAACACCTGTCCCCTGTCTAGTGTTACTAGCTACACACACACAGGCCCTAAAACGCTGTTATAAATATCTGTTGTATTACCTTCTGTCTGAATGCGAAACATCCAATAAATGCTCCCTAGAAAATGAATGTACTTAGTGGGCTTTGTCGACACTACTCCTTTAACATTGATTAAGAAATTAAGTTAATTCGTTTATTGTAATTGTGAGGGGAACTGGCACAAGGCAAAAACGATTGTTTTTATTGCCACATCAGCTCTTTCTATTCATGTTGCTTCTGGTGACATTACGATGGGGCGGCAATTAACTTTTCCCAGACCTCGCATGAAAATTTAATTTAGCACTCCTATCGCTTCAGCAAGCCCACGGTCACCACCAGGCTTTCAGGAAGCCCACGTAAATATGCTAACTCAGATATATGGACCAAGCCTGTTTCCTTTTTTTTTTTTTTTTCCCTTTTCTTCTCTCTTTTCTTTCTTTTTTACATCAGTCTAATGACATGTTATCCACAATATTATGGCAAAGGGCAAAGACATTTTGGAGAGCAGATACACAGAAACCAGTTTGTTAAGATCCTGTGGATTATAGCCAACAGAACTTCCCCAGTATGCAAATAACACCAAAGACTTCACAAAGATCTCAAGAGGGTCTAATAGATTACACACCTTAGTTTTTACAACAACATGTCTGCTAAACCCCCGTAGTGTCCATAGTCATTTCACACTCCTTTTCTGCTGTTCTTTTTTTCCCCTCCTGTGCTGTTGTGATTGTTTATGGAAAGCAGCACCTTTTAAATTGGGATGTACAAAGAAATTCCAAAGTAGCTAATTGGGGCTGCTGTTGGTAATGATGCCTCGCTCTTCATTAAACACACTGTTTGTATTCTGTTTGCAAACACAAGCATAAACTACACATACTCTCTGCATGTTTACATAAAAGAAAGTCTGTGAAATGGCTGGCAGCATTATGCAGTGCATTTTTTTATTGTTATTTATTTATTTTTCATTCTTATTTATTTATTTATTTTTATCGCTGTCACTCATGGTTGGTGTTGTGGTATTTTGATTGGAAATTTTGAAATGAACTTGACTGAAGTCAAAAGATGCCTGGGATAACATTTCCTCTAATATTGTCTCACTGGCATAGCACGCTAACAGGACTGCTACTGCGCTACAGGCATGTAAAATGCGGGGACATATAAAATATCAAAAGCAGCTGAATACGGACACTGTAGAAGCGGTTCTCAAATCAAAGACAATGTAGAAAAATGAAACAGCGATGACACAGAATCACAGTGGTCAAGATTGTTGAAGGGCACTGGTAACATCAATGGCGTTGCCAAAATTCGTTAAATAGAATATCTGTGCAAGAAAGATCTTGTCACAAATGAACTAATGCTCTCCCGTTTCTTCACAGTGTGAAATATTTTTTGCCCTCTAAGCCTGAGAAAACTTTCATGGCTAACTGTTGTCGAGCCTGCTGAGTTCTACACAGTGCTGTTGCTATTAATGGTGCCAAAGTGAGTTAGCTGCTGGCCATTGTAAATGCATGAATATTGTTACACTAGAGTAACCACTAAGACACGGGTTGGAAAAGTCATTTAATATGAGAAATTAATTTTTTAAATAGTGCATTGGCAAACACCACAGTGTAAATGCTGTTTCAGAAGATGATGTGCTGGAGGGGATCCCAGAGCGAGAAACCCATCCAGAGTATATCTGCAATGAGCAGTTCTGGGGGAGCCTAAAATGTAGAAAGAGGAACAAAAAGAGAAAAAGAAAAAGATTTCACCTAATATTTCTGCCAGCATTCAAATTTTTCTCTCCAGCCTCCAGTCTACCCTCGATGAATGCAGCTATAGGAAAAGTGTGAATGACAGGTGAGGCTGAAAGGCCAGCTTATACCATTGTATACACTGTTACCCTCCATTCCAAAATATGCCTTTAACTGACTGTGCAAGTACAGGTTGTAAGACAAATGATTCTTTAAAATAGTAACATCAATGGTCAACCCAGTCCAACCAGTCAGAAGTAACACTGAAGTAAAATGGATTTTTTTTAAACTCTCAGTATGAATAGATTCCATAGATCAAGACTATAAGTGTAAAATTGGTGAACAAATCTAGACTTCTGCTACTCTCAGAAGTATTAAGTATTCTTAGCAAGGTGTAATGAATTTCAGAAAATGTGTTAAATAATTCAAAATTTTCAAGGGGAGATCCTCCAAACCTCCACTCAGTTCTAGATATAACATCCTGCTTTACATCAGTTCTCAGACTAGACAAGGGTTCTCTTTCCCAGTGACCTCAAATGAAAGAAATTTCATATTTCAGAGTCCCTGATTGGATTCATGGACGGGCCAATTTATGTGTGTTTCCATTTTCAATTAAAATGGTCCAAGTGCAAGTTATTAAGATTACATCTCCCCCTAGTGGATTCACATGCCAGCTTTATACCAGACGGAGGCCCACTTAGGCACCAGAGGTCTAACAATACTTGACAATTTGTTATTGTTTGTTTTTTGCTCGTTTATTTTTGTGTGGGATGTTTGTTTGTCTTTACTTTACTTCAAAACTTTAAAACTTGAATTACAGCACAGATTTCAGACCCCTGATATTAAATCAAAAGGTGTAGTCATACTTTGTCATTCTCATAAGTGTGATTGAGCGTAAAGTGCACGAGGAGTTACCATGGTGATCATCACATGCCACATTGTCCATGACTTTAATTTATAGTAATTCTTTTGTGAAGCATAGGCAGCTGTTCTCTTCTCCAGTATTGGGAAAAAAAATTAAGCTGGAACAGGTCATGAAACCCCAAAGTCCTGGAGCAACAGCAGCAGTTTTGAAATCCGTCAAACTGAAGAGTATTAATAATTGGCTTCTGTGGAGATACTAAGCATTGTCTTACATTTACTTTTCTTACATTTGCATTTATCTCAAGTGCCTAAGTGCTTCATTTTGTATTATCCGTAGGCCTAAAAAAATTTTGATTAATCACGTATTTCAGAGTACCCAAGGCAAATGTCAGAGAAGTCAGCTCACTTTCCATAACATTTGCCTAATAATTTCACTGCTGTATTGTGTTCGCTCATCCAGAAGGTATGAGAGGGACCCCTGACAACCACTGTCCAATTCACTTCTCTACAAAGTGAAGTCCCACATAGCAAAGGCGTTTTCATCTAAATTCCCCCTGTCTCTCTTCACGTATCCCCGTCACCTCTAGAATCTTTAAAGGGCTTTGCTAGATTGTTCAGAGGCCCCCAGACTGCTGTCCAGTGACACTTTCAGAGCCAGTGAAGATGATTCTATCTGATGGCAAAGTCGATAAAGACTCCTCTGACCTTGAGAGAAATCTTGCAGCAATTGCAGTGCTTCAAAGTTTGATCTTTCCCTGGGCTACTTCAGACACCTCTTACATGAGAATGTTCTCATGCGCAAATGAACTTCAGCACTCTTCAGCAACGAAAAAAAAGCCATTGATTCCACCGAAGACATTCAAATGCAAATGAATGGGTTAATTATCCGATTCGGGTTTACCTCCAGTGTTCAGATTGGATTAAGAGGGTAAGATCCCAAACCACTTAAGTGAATCTAACCTTAGTGTCTTCTCAGGTCTAATGGACTGAAATGAGTGTGAATGAGAACCATAAAGAGAATGAGGGCTTGCTGAATGCAGGAGTTCTCCTGCCAACTATGCCTTCGAAATGATTGTAATGTGTAGCACAGTTCTATAAATACCTTCATCATCCTTTCATTCTATAGCAATTATATTTATGAACCCCTTTCTTCAGACAGAATCAGAAAACTCATGAAACATTATACAGCATAAAAAAATAAAGTGTCATCATCCGGTGCTATGAATATGAAACTGGTACATGTATAAGTGTTTCTCTGAGACATAATGACGGTAATGAGATGTAAAGACAATAGCATCCAGCAGAGGCTGCTAATGTTTCAGCCTGGGGAGCTGGAGTGACAAGTGAGAAGTGCACATGGGAGGAATGACCACGTGACGTGTGAATTCTCCAGACTGTGAAAAGCTCTCTGGATGGCAGCCTCACAGCAGCTGAGCTGGGCTCAGTCCAAACGCCTCTTATTCCAGAGTGGCTCTCAACAACAACAGCATAAACAGAGGGCAAAACGGAAACCTCCACCGCCACCTCTACCCAAAAGAAAGGACAAGCACCACTGACTCCAGTCAAAGGGAGGCAAAAGTAAAATGATTGAGGTGTAATCCAGAGAGAGAGAGGCCATTTCATAGCACAGATCAAAGGGACTTGGCCCCGTGGCATTTCTCTTGAAACTCATCACCTTGAAAAATGAAGTAGACCTGAAAGGTCCATGAGAGAAAAAAAAAAACAAAAAAAACAAATGAATTGGTCAGTAAAGTGCCAAGGCTTCAGCCAAACTTGAGCCGACTCAGTAATTGTTTTTGCGGTTTTGTTTTTTGTTTCGGTTTGGTTTGGTTTTTTCTCATTCCCTGCCTGCCTGGTTGTTAAATCATTTAACAGAACTGCAGCGCATACAGTCCATATGTGTCGGATCACAGGCAGCTGTCTCAGCTGGCTCATTCCACTGACCGATTTTTAAAAAAAAATCTTGCTAACAAGACCCTCGCAGTGCATATAGAATTCCATGTGTTCCTCTAAGAATAACTGGTAGCAGGTTTGACCGAGAGGCAAACTGGGCCACTGCAAGGACCGCAGGCCAAAGAAAGCAGGGTCATCAACACTCTTCATGGCCACACGCTTGCAAGCGTGTTGTATGATATTCAGATTGTAACCTTAGACGTTTTTTCTCACCCCTTTTCAAAAGCATTTAGAGCCAGTCACTGAGACCTCTGACAGATTAAGTAACATGTAATGACAGCCTAAGAAGCAAACTTTATGTTGACACGAACATGCATTTTTCAAAAGTTAACAGCAAGGCTCATGAAATTCAAATTTACTGTTACAAGCTGTTACAAGCCATTTCTAAGAGAGCAGAAAATATGAACCGCATAAATTTACTCTTATTGTTAATCACAGTAGATATAATTTCGTGAGTTTAGTGAGTGAAGAGGGGCAATGGGTGTTATATTAGATGTAATTCTTGGCATGCCATTACTGTACTATGGACGGCATGTTTAAATCCCTGACCTGCTTATGTATGGGGTTTCACAACATAGCCCTCTGATCTCAGGCTAGATGCAGGTAAAGTCAAATGAATAAGGCCACAGCGCTGTAAAAGAATTAGCTGTTAGATCTTTTACACAACCTAGATGAATAGCTGTTCACATTAAAATCATATCACGCCTTCTGTATTTCCTTGGATGAAAGTAGGATGTCCTCTCCTTATATTGCACTGCGATTTCAAAGCTTCAGTTACTTGTTCCTGGAGTTAGACTCAGCCTGATTTGCTGGATGAGAGCTATGGTGTTATTACTTCACTATTGCACTGGTGGATCTGAAAAAAAATAAAAGCCTGGTTCAGCCCAAAGGTATTAAAACAATGACAGTGGACCAGAACTGCAGAGGGAGCTAATTGAATCTCTTCTCTCTCTCCCTTGGCTGTGTGTTGTGCTGATGCCACAAAGAGCATCGCACCACATTCCTGACCATAACTTGGGGGCTGTTTTCTATTTTTGCCCTCTCGTACAGCAGAGGGCTTTCCTAGGTCCCCATGCGTATGTGATAGTTTGCGAGAGTGTCAAGTTTCTTCACTTCTTGCTCTTAGTGTACTCCCTCAGATGAGTGAGGGGAGGGGATGAGCGAGGGAGGGGTAATGAGAGATGAGGGATGGAGAGAGAGAGAGAGAGAGAGAGAGAGAGAGAGGGAGGGATGGAGGATTCTCGGTGGAACTGTCACAGGAGAGGAACGGAGCACCCTATGATAGTCCTACACTAAGGGAACTTACACTGAGGGAAGGAGGAAGAGGAGGGGAAGATTAGCTGCCAGAATGAGCAGAACCACATTTTTTGAGGTAAGACGTGGGCTTTAACCCGATGATGTGTGTTCTAAATGGAACAATGTGTCTTTGACTTAAATCTTCTAGAGAAAGTCAAGCTTTGTCACTGGCTTTGAGTTCAAAGTAATGCCTAACTAATTCAGGTGCATGAAGTGAAAACAGATTGTTATATCTGAAAATTATGTATCTCTCTGAACTAACTCATGAATTACACACTGGAAGGCTGGAAGCATTTCTTGGTTCTTGAATAATCTGAACTTTGGGTAGATTCAACTTAGTTTACATTCTTATTGATCAGCATAGAAACTATCATGCAAATGGAGGTTGTTAGAATAACACAGAGACACAGAATAAGAGTTAAAGTGAATGAACAATAACAGAATGAACCAAAGCAGAAAATAGTCCTTTCCTTTTAGCTTATGAGTTTATGAATTTGTGTTCTATTTACAAAAACATTCTCTTAATCTACAAATTGGGTCTAATAAAACCATAAATAAAAGTTGAGTATAAAAGGCTGCTGTTAATGAAATCTTTGCTATCTGCTTAATATGCAAAGAGTGTTGGGTCTTACTGTCAGCCTGAATCCTAAATCCAATCACTGCAATCAACACCTGTGTAATGACACCAGAGTGATGATAAATTAAATAAATGTCCGGTTTATTTTAAGAGATCCTCACGGCCTGGTAGACTCATCGTGACTTGCTGAAATGTTACTGAAATCCAAAGCTCCACAGCAACTCCTCAGTTTCTTCCCCTAGCGTTAGATTTTACCACATGCAGCAGTTAGAATACCGTCAACAGTAGGTTTGTATTTAATTGAAATGATGGTGTTATTCTGTTAGCCTTACCATTTGTGTCCCTACCTTTACTCTGTTATGTGCTCATGAGTAAATAAGTAACTAAGAGCAACAGGCATGTCACCCATATGACTTCCAGTCTACTCTGACATTGACACCATGCTGACAGGGTTAACTGCTACTGGGATGTAGCTAGTGCTCTAAATCTCAAGAGGGAACATTTCAACCGTTTAAACCATCAACTAGTTTCTCGGCTCTCTCTGTCAACAGACTGGGTGTATCTGGGCCATGGCTGGGGCAAAAACAGAAATGCAGTTCTGCATGTGCTAATATGTTTTGAACCAAGAAGGGCCACGGTCCGTCCCTCATAATTACTTGTGTATTTAGAGAGCTGGAGGGTAGGCTAGGGCAGATTTAGGGCATGTTGTCAATAGGGAGCACTCTGAAAATCTACTGAGTGCTTTTATTGATTTGTTGGCCTGATCGAGCACAGGACAGATTTACTGCTCTGCTTTTGTCTTTGTGGCCAGCCTCTTAAATTATGGGAGATGAATAATATCTCTTTGTAATGCTGAAAGCTCAAATTTGAACTAATGTCTGGGAACTGTTGCATTGGTTAGTGACAATTTAAGGAATAGTCTCTCTTTCTCTCTCTCATTGCACAATAGAACAAATATAGCTGCAGAAGATGTACAACATTCATATCTAAGACCCCAGAGAATTCTGTGTACAAAAGACTCTCTTTCTCTCTCTCTCTCTCTCTCCCTCCTGACACTAAGAGCTACATCTTTGAAAATTGGATTTACATGGTTACATGGACACGGTGCCAACCTGTACACAGTGTTTTACCTGACTCTGATAGCACCTACTGTGAGGGCCACTGTTTTTAGACCCCTTTCAAACAGTGGAATGAACTCATTGTCATCATGTCCTCTCTCTCTCTCTCTCAGACAACACACACAAACATAAACATGCACACACGCGCACACACACACACACACACACACACAGACACACACACACAGACACACACACTTCCTCTCTCTCTCTCGATGTATATTCAGCAAATCTTCAGGCCTCCATTAGAAGCTTATTACACTATCCAGTAAAGGAATAGTTTAAAGGGTGACAGGTCTGCTGAGCTCCACAGTCCAGAGTGCTTTCAGGGCAAATTGCAGCTGCCCCCAGCCCCTATACACAGGCTTTATATCAAAGCTGACACGGGCTAATTAAGATTAAAAAGATCTGTGTTGCTGCTGGAAGCATCATTGTGATACAGCTTAGCAATGAGCTCATCTTCTTCCAGGACATAACTGCAACCTGAAGGGTTTCATCTCAGGGCAGTTCAGAAGTCTGCTACTAGTGCAGACTTAAACTGGGCCTGATCTTAGAGGGATGACTCAGAATGAACAGGATTAGCCAGTGCTGAAGCAGGGAATATGGATGTGTGATGTCTTAGGTTCACTTCAGTGGTTTGTTATTCATAATATGTGTCATGGTAGGAAGGTTTAGGGTGTTTAATGCCAGCTAAGAGTCAGTAGATGAAATCCTGTCAAATTCTCATTCTGTGTGTGGCTGCATGAGAATGCAATGGAGAGGATTTCATTTACACTTTATGAGAGCACAGCCCTCCACCACATATACACACATACACACACACACACACACACAGACACATGCGCACACAACACACACACAACACACACAAGGTTAAATCTAATCAATATATTGATGAAGTTCTGGATAAGTGGGGGGAAAAACTCAGATGACTTTATCTTAAAGTTCTTGGCTGAGATCTCAAAGAATATAATCTGACATGGAGGTGATGACTGGCGTTGTAGGAATTGGAGTGTGATGAGATGTTGAGAACAGGGCTGACGGATAGGGTGAGTGTACATGCGCAGGCATAGACCGACTTGAAAGATAAAGTCGTGCACTCCAGAATGTTTTTGATTTATTTTTCAGTAGCGGGAATTAACTTGGTACCTTATCATCTTTTTCTCTCTCTATTACCACTTGTACTATTACTGATTGAAATACCATATTCGTACGCATTACAGCAATAATTTAGAAACCATGAGAGCTGTATGCAATTCATCACCCCAAGCAGTAAAAAATGCGCTTGGTCATAGAGGTGATTTCTTAGGCCTGTGCCACTAACCGTAGGCCCGTGATGCACAGGTGTCACTCTGGATTATATGTCATGTGTAAATCTGAGCTGTTTGAGCAGGAGGGTAATAGGAAGAGAAATATGTGCAGTGGGTTCGCCCTCTGTCTAAACACTAAATAAAAGAGTTTGATTTATGGTGATTGAATGGGACTGGTGTCAATGCTATGCCCTACTGCCCAAGGAGAAATAACCATGTTGTTCTTTTAGGTGGAGATTCTGGACTCTAAGACCAAAACGCAGCTCTGTTTTCTGGACAAAGTGAGATGATTTGATCACTTATTGCCAGTGACTGATTATATAACTAGGATTTAAATGCCCAGTTTCTTTCAACAGTAGAGATTATTGGTATTTTAATGCCAAGAACCTTTTCTTAATCTCTTTCAGTGTTAGAAATTATAGGCCTCTTTATGCCAAAAATGTTTCTGTAATCTCTTTCAGGTTGAACCTCACTCAACAATCAATGATATAAAAAGCCTCTTTCACAAGTCATGTAGGTATTCTCAGGATTTCATTATGAAATGAATTAATCAGAAATTATTCCCAACCTCAAATGTTTTGTTTATTATATTTACTTGCGTTTATTGTCTTTCATTTATTATAGGAGATATTTTTTTATGTGTTTAGGCTGCCATTAGCAGTGTAGAGTTACACTTTTGAGAGTATAGAGAGTGAGGTGTCTGTATGATTAGATATTGGTGTATGTTATTCGCACTAAATTTGATCTGGGCTGTTTTATTTTATAGATCCTAAGTGGTATCCTGCCAGACAAGCCTTAAAGTTGGACCCCAGTGAGTCATCACACTATGAAAATATCCAAATAACTAACACTGTGCCCAAAGCATCACCCACATGAAATATGGATTTCGTTCAACAGGTTCTACATATATGAACAGATATGCTTATGATTCCAACATCTGCTTCAGTATGAAGTATGTGGGTTACGGTCTTACTCAGGAGATTGCTAAAAATGATTTTTAATCAGTCTTCCTCTTCTTACGTCAAGTTTGGAAAGGTCAACTTGAGATTCGTAGAAAATGAGTTGCCGTAAAATTGGCTGAATCCAACTGAGATTAACAACTCCACGGAGAAATATTTCAAAGAATCGTCTGCATTTAACATACTTTTTCCAAAAGATGAGGATGAGAAGGACGGGGCCCTACTTCGCCATAAATCTGACTTTTTGTTCAGTTGCTATTTTTACTGCATAAAGCAAATATGATCATGTTATTCTACTATTTCACATTTTGCTGTCATTTTTATTGTTTCCTGTATAGATGTTTCTCATTTGTTTTTTTTTGTCAATAAATGTCCGTGTATTCTATTTATTTTCAGAGGGAAAAGCACTTCGAGATGATGAAATATTACAGGATCTACCAGTTGGGACCACAGCCACAATGTACTTCAGAGACCTGGGTCCACAGTTAGGATGGACAGCAGTAAGACACCTCATTAGAACTGTTGTTAAACATTGGACCGATAAACGGTGATGTAAAATTTTAAGAGGAGGTGTTTTTTTTTTTTTGTTTTTTTTTTTTTGGGCAGGTGTTTCTGGCAGAGTACATTGGCCCTCTCTTGATTTACCTCCTCTTCTATTTTCGCCTTCCCTACATCTACACACATAAGTATGATTTCACCACCAGCCCTTATCCAGTTGTCAGGTGAGCTCACATGCCAACCAGCCAAACCCCCCTGTTAACCCTCTTTTGTTATGCCAATAAGGTAACAACACTCCTTCTCCTTCTCTTTTTCTCTCCCTCTAGCTTAGCCTGTGCATGTCACTCTTTCCACTACGTCAAGCGACTGGTCGAAACAATCTTTGTGCATCGTTTCTCCCATGGCACCATGCCTGTGAGGGTTATAGTGAGGGTAGGCTTTGGAGCACTGATCCATAGTAATCAGCAGTAGTGTATATATAAACATATATACACACTGTATTTATACGTTTACCTCTCCACAGAACTGTGTGTATTACTGGGGCTTTGCAGCATGGCTGGCATATTATATTAATCACCCTCTATATACACCACCATGTGAGTAATTTCAACATTTTCATCTCTTCCCTAATGCGAAGTTCAGTTGCACTTGTATAATCTAATGCCTTTAGATAATCTATTCTTCATTTCTATATAGCTTATGGAGAGAAACAGATCAACCTTGCACTGGTGATTTTTGTGGTGAGAATATTTCTGACCAAACTTTTGAAATACACATGTTCACAGTCTGGAACATATGTCCACTAACTTAAAGGTGTTTGCTTTGGCTTCAGCTCTGTGAGGCTGGTAATTTCTCCATTCATTTATGCTTGAACAACCTGAAGGCTGAAGGTACATATGACTCTCCTGAACCATTTTACAACCTTCCACTTATCTTGCTTAAACTCATGATATTTACCAAATAGCCTAGAGAAAAACAGTTCAGACTTTTTGTTTCTTCTCGGTGCACTTTTTTCTCCACAGGAACAAAATGTCGGAAGTTTCCACACCCAACCAAGAACCCCTTTACATGGCTTTTCTTTTTCGTTTCCTGTCCTAACTACACTTATGAGGTAAGACTTCATATGGTTGGAATTACACAGTTATTTATACCATAAAATCTTCTCACACAACATTGACTTGGCTAATCCTCATGCCACACAGGTAGGAGCCTGGGTGAGTTTCTCCATTATGACCCAGTGTGTTCCAGGTAAGCCTTCAGCCATGCCCTCCAAGTGCATATTAGCTCTGTTGCCAGGGCAACATCCTCAGTGAAGGCAGCATGCCCTCTGTCATCATTTTATTTTTGATATGCTGAAATACGTGTAATAATATGCAAGTAAAAATATGAACATTTCAAGGACTGAAAGAGAACAGCAACTTTTTGTAACATCCTGTCCTTTCTGCAGTTGCTCTGTTCACGCTTGTTGGCTTCATTCAGATGACCATCTGGGCTAAAGGAAAGCACAAAACCTACATAAGAGAGTTTAAAGACTATCCACACCTGAGAATGCCTATTCTCCCCTTCATTCTCTGACCACATTGATATCCAGAGAGGAGTAGGTCAGTGTGAAGGCTTCTGGATTGAAAGACAGTTGGTAGTCAAAATAAGAAGAGGTCACACTCCGTACAGTGGTGGAAGCAATAATCAGCAAAGTGAAGATCGGCCAACACGTAGGCCTGACGGGCTTATCAACTACACTGGTACATGTACCATCTTGAGGATCTTTTTCAGATGCCGTTTGGAATGAGCGCTTGACATTTACAAAAGAGAACTGAAATAAGGCCCAGCAACTGGGCTGTGTAAAAAAAACATGCACTGTTTAAGCAGTTTGTTTGGGTGGTTGAACTTATTGAAATGTACCAGTGCAGGTACAGTAAATAAGGAATGGATATTTATGAATTACCCTCGGTGAAAAATCATACCTTGAACGACGCTTTTAAAATGATTGTCGTGTACCAAACCATCACAAAGTTCCTTCCTCAGAGACACTCTGTGCTACTTTAAGGAGAGCAATATTGAACAAAAAGCCAAGTAATCCTCAGGAATTTAGTTGGCATTGACTGCGCATCTAAGGAGAACCTAAATAATTGAAACAGCTAAAAAATAACTGACGCTGCTCTGTTACCCATTCAGAAAATGAAACAGTTCAGACGGCCTATGTGGAATTCTACATAGGATATTAGACTGTTTGATTGTATTGTGCGCAGAATGTAAATGAGAAACGGTATTCTCACTATATTCATACACTATTCTCAGGTGCACATTATGTGTGTAGTCAAGCAATAGCAGGGAATAAAAGCCATTTTAACCCCAAATTATAGTAATGAATAAGCCATGACAAAAGGACATACTGTGGATCATTTGCCAAAGGCAAATCACTGATGCTAACATAACTAATATTAACATTGTTAAAATGAAAATAATGTTAAGACCACAAAGCAATACGAGAGTGAGATAGAGGAAGAACATAACATATACAGTTTTTTTTTAATTTGAACGGATTTAATACAAACGGTTTGGATTTCTACAAAAAGTTGAGTGTATTGTACTTACTCCATGGAGCTACATTTTCACAGTTTAGTAGGTTCCAGAAAAAAAAAATACTACAATGCTTATCAGGCCTTTCCCCAGAAAATATGCACATAAACTTGCAATATGCATTTCTATATTTGCATACACAGAAACATTCACCTGTGGTTTGCAAAATGTCAGATCATAATGCTTTTCATAACAGCAAGTGCATTCTCAGTAATGTCCTAGTGCTGTATTTTTATTTTTTATATGTATTTATAAAAAGAGAAATCTTGGTAAAAAAAAAAAAAAAAAATACAGGTGGTAATAAAGTGCTATTAGGCAAGACTATCCAGTAGGACTCTTCATTTGCTCCCTAAATTTATGGCTTTGTTTTTTACCGCTACCAAAGGCAAAGCAAAGAAGAATAGCAAGAGTAATGGGCTCAGGTCAACAGCATTGCGTGAGTGACGTCTCAGGGCCCCACGGTAGGTTCAGAATCTCAAAAATCTCTTCTTTTGGATAAAAACACTTCCCCCATGCATTAACGCAACCCCTCAACCACATTACGGTGAAACCACTCCGAGTAGTCAAGTGTTTATTTCCTAACATAGTTCTCTGGAGAGATCCGTCGAGCACCTGCTGCCCTCGGGTGCAGAACCGTGGCGTCATCCTCTCCAGACTGTTGCTTGGCAAAGTTCACAAACACCTGGGGAAACACACACCAGTGGAGTGAAACCGCAAGGTCAAGAGCCAAAATGGTTGACATTTTCAGCTCTAGCAGGAAAAGCTTAGAAACAACTGACACCAGATACAATGCATATGATGCTGTTAGAATGTGTGTGATGCAGAACACTATCTATAGCTTGAGCTTGACTGAGAACACAGTTTAATGGCCTGAAGTGAAGTTGTGCCCTGCGCATAATAGCTAACCACATTCTCTACTAAATAAGAAGCTTCTCAGATGGATTACTTTGAACACTGTCCAACAATACATCAATAATAGAGATCAAAAGCGTGTGTCAAATTGTTTCTAGTAATCGTTTTTTAATTATAAAAATTGTAAATAGATGCACGATAAACCACTGCATGTTGATCTAGGCAAATGTCTGTTTGGTGTACCTGGTCCAGTGTTGTCTGGGAGACAGAGTAGTCTTCGATGTTAAGCTTGTCCTTGTTGGTGAGGACCAGCTGGAAAATACGGGCCAGAGAGGAGGTAGCAATCTCATACTGCAGGGTATTGTAGTGTTTCTCACGTTGAACGCAGCCAGGGAACGTGCTCTCCATAAACGCTTCAGCGGGGTTCAGGTCTGGCGCCGTGGCCCCTTTGGCTGCCCTGATCTTCATAGTGACCACATAACCATCCCCAAACCTTGATAAAGCCAATCACAGAGGCAGTTCAATATAAATCAAACCATGTCACAGTCATGATGAATCATGGGCTCACATACAATACCATAGCATATTGTTGTTTATGTGGAGAACAACTGTTGGTTACATTCACAGAATGGGCTCATCGTGCTCAACCTACTTGTATTTGAGGTGCTGAATGGTTCCAAGACATTTGAAGCTTCCACTGACCATTATGGCCAGACGAGTACACAGGGCCTCACATTCCTCCATACTGTGAAAGAGCAGAAAAAGACATGTTCAGAAAAAAAGGAGAAGAGAGAACCACCATAAGAGAGTTCAGTGGTCTGAGTGAGCTAATGACCTGTGGGAGGTGAGGACCACTGCCCTGCTGTCCCGGATCACACTCATGATGGAGTTCCACAGGAAGCGGCGCGAGTGTGGATCCATCCCAGTGGTGGGCTCATCCTAAACAAACACAAGTTGTTCTCAGTATGAATGACACAATACGCTAAAAAAGAGTACGACAGGGCAGAGAGGTGAGGTATATTTTACAATAATAGAGTTACACCCACTAGAAGGACGAGGGCGGGGCAGCCGATCATGGCGATGGCGGTGGACAGTTTGCGTCTGTTGCCTCCGCTGTATGTCTCTACACACTGGTTGGCATACTCAGACAAACCCAACTTCTGAATCCCCCACTCCGCCACCTACAGGGGAGAGTTACATTTGTTAGAGTAAAAGGAACAGATGGAAAGAGAGAGAGAGAGAGAGAGAGAGAGAGACAGTGAGAGAGAGAGAGGGAAAAAGAGAGAATGTCTTACCGCGCTGATATCGGATTCAGGAACTCCTCTTAGCCTGGCGTAAAGGTGCAGGTGCTCTCTGCCCGTCAGAAGCTCGTCTAAGGCATCGAACTGGGGACAGTAGCCCATGTTCTGGTGAACATCCAGGATGTTGGTCAGAATACTGAAAGGGAATCAACAACTAGTCACTTCAATGCAAAACAGCAGCAAAGGCTACACTGCAGGTCCCAATGCTGCTTAAAATGTTGCCTTTTTTAAAAAAAAGATGAATTCTGTGAGCCGGTACATTTTACCTATAACCAGTGACAGCTGCTTCTCCCGATGAAACATCAATGTCTCCTGTTAGCATTTTGAATGTGGTTGTTTTCCCAGCACCATTCACACCCAGAAGGCCAAAGCACTGTAAAAAAGAGAGACAAGAATAAAAATAACACAACAGTTCAGTTTAATATCAGCAAATAATTTTCATAATCATCATCATGATCAACATGATCATCATCATCATTATCATCATCATCATCACCACCACCTTACCTCTCCTGGTGACACCCCTACACATATTCTATCCACTGCTGGTCTGCTCTGTCCCGTATAGGTCTGTAAAGCAAGAGAGAAACACCTGTAATTTCACATTAACCCTGAGAGAGATTTCCCATCGCACGCCTGTGTGATTTTGTATTGAGCTCACCTTGGACAGATCTCTAATCTGCAGGATGTCACTGCTGTTTCCTCCTTTATAGATTCGCTCCCTCTCCTTTGCCACATCCACATCCTCGTCGAGAATGGGGGGCCTTTTAAGGTCTGGGATCCTGATTTAGACATGAAATAGAAACACACTGCATATCAGTACGGACCACAGAAGACTCCACTATAGGATATCATTGATTTCATTAATAGAACAACGTTAGTTATTAAATAAGGATATATTCAAATGGATACATGGTATTTATACAGCACATAATCATTTGATCTCCATTTCATTATTCAGACTTCACTATGCTGGTGTTGTGAAACTTGTGAAAGTCATTTGTTAACACAGTATTAACTCAGAGAGACTAACAGTATGTGGTATTTTGCAAACATAGTCGTGGACCCTCACCAGTGATCGAGGAAGAAGCGATACTGAATGAGGATATTCAGGATGAAGTACACAAAACCCTCCGCAGCCATGAATGCCAGGTACTTCCCCAAAAAGTCCCAGCTAAATGGATCCGGACTGTAGTCCTCCCCTTAGACACAACAAACCACATTAGGATCCAGACATAACAGACGAGTAGGCCCCTGAGGTGAGGTTAATCCCTCTGATGTAAGAGCTGTCTTCACCATCAGGACAAGTGTGGCACTGAACCCATTGCATCTGTCAGCTCTATCATAATGATCTCAATTCAACATGTGGGGGGATGGCGCGAGGATGTACTCCCTATAAAAACATCAGCACCAACCTTAATTTCAGACACGCCTGCAAGTCACCGCAATAAATTTTACTCTCACACACACACACACACACACACACACACACACACACACACACAGATATTTCCACCTATCCAGCAGGATCTTTAATGAGTCCAATGGAGAGATTAAGAGCAGACTTGCTCAGATTCAATGCCTATTTTAGAAGACTGTGGCCTTGACGGGCTGTTGCTCTGGCGTAAATCCCTTGGAGGACCCGGCTGACAAATGTGAGGTATCAAGTTTCTGTCAGTGAGGTATTTGGGCTGATCTGAGGGAGGAGTGGATGCGCAGCTCTGAGCTCCTGGAGCGTTGCCAGGGGCTACGCTTACAGCGCTGGCGGCATCTTCCCTTACAGCAGTCCCAGTGTGAGGAAAAGTGATGGATGAGACTCACCAAAACGGGCGTACACTTCAGTCATGGCCTGGTTCATAGCCATGTCAATCAATCCACGGCCCAGACAGAAGTGAGGGAACACCAAAAACATTTTCTTTAACACTTGGTTGCATTTATAAAGGGCCTGAAAAAGAAACAGGGGGAGATTCTTGCAATCGTGTGTCAACCATTTTAACACTGGAATAATTAAGTCTTGCTGTACTGTGATTTCAGCATTCACATATTCTCAAATGACAACAGCAGCAGATGCATTACCGTTTTAGAGACACAATGATTGTCTATGAAAAAGTAGAGCACTGGAGTATTTTTCTATCTACTCGGCTACCACAGGCTGTAGCGCTCCCTCACCGCTGTGCTGTCGAAGAGGTCTAGGATGAAGGTGATGGCACTGCTGTTGAGGCCAATGAAGAGGTTAATGCAGGACAGAGAGACATAGGCCGTGCTGGGTACACTGTACATATAGGACATTGGGTACATCATGGGTGTGACCGACCATCTACAGAGATCAAATGAGAGAGGAGAGATTTTAGCAGCCTCAGAAAGACTTCAGAGGAGAACTGAAAAAGACTGAGACACCAAAACTAATTTATTAAGTGTGACACTACCATCTGTAAGATTCCAATCACTAATGTATTCAACATTGTAAATTAAATAGGCAAATATAATGACATTTGTAGTGATTTTATTGTCAGTCTTGGTTACTAATTCGCTGTTATCTTTCAATTTTTTTTTTCTTAAAAAGTAAATGCAGATTATCCTTAAATTCTCAGTACCGCACGAGAATTTAAGGAAACCCCACACTGACAAATTACCTCCTACCTTTTCATAATTTTCAAAATGTTCCACTTAAACCATATCTTTTAAAGTTTCCTAACAAGTGACATATCTGAAGTCAACACCCTAAGCAAAGTTAATTAGATAAAATACTGTAAACTGACTGTTCAAACTGCAACATTTACAAACCAAAGCCTTACCCATACAGAAGAAGTAATGCCACTAAAGCATTCAGATTGGTCTCTGAGGTGTAGCATTTCTTATCAAAGGTGATAAAAATCCACACAACCATCGCCGCACTGAAAGAGTAGTTTATCTATGGACGAGAAAAAAAATAAAAGCAAGACTTTTCATATCTCATTAGTCATACAGAACAGACATTTACCCTGATTATGTCAGATACATGCAGAAACCACTCTGTCCTCCTCTTGTTTATCTCAATTTGCAGTGTCGTTTATTCAGAGTGTGATAAAGGAGGTACATTTTAAAAGGCGTGGCCATATGTTTACCATGTCCCAGAGGAAGTTAGCAGTCCAGTAGACCAATGGACTGACTCCACTGACAAATTGCAGGTGTTTGGCCTGTGTGACTCTCTCTTGGATAAGATAGAGCACAAAGCTAGCTGGCACAAAAGACATGGCAAAAATCACACAGATAGCCACCACCGCATCTACTGAGGTGGTCAGTCTGGAAAGAAAAAAAAAGGGAAAAGAGAGTTTATGTGAACATGTAAGACACATGAATCATCATGTCTCATCACTAACTCCACCTCTCACATACACAGATGCAAGCAGCTGTGTGAAGCGAGTGCGATATGTTTAAAAAGTAAATAAATAAATAAAATACGGAGATTTTTGAGTATATGCAGTGTTTTCTGTTTTATATGAAAGTACCAGAAACACCAGAGGATAATAAGTTACAAGTCTGCTCTCATCATTTGTGATTAGCGATAATAGGCTGACTTGCTCCCACTGTGGAGATATAACACAGTTTTTGTGACACGAGGTACTTACACAGTAACCTCAGACAGCTGCTCCTTGGTCAGGTTGAGTGGGTGGTTAATAACGGTGATGCCGTATTCATGTAAGTTGGCATCTGCTGGGAGGTGGGCTCTGAGGATGGCATTGTTAGCGACATTCAGGAAAGCCACCATGGCATGCCAGCCTTTGTTATTGTACCAGACCTTCAACAAACAAAGGAAATGTGTACCATTTGACTTATTGTTGGTTCCTTCTTGGAAAATGTGAATACATATATTTAAAAAACTGGTCGGTATTAGTTGATGGGTTTTATTCTGACTGAAATCTATGCCTACCTTAACATTGTTCTCAGTCTCCATATATCTAAGAAAAGTTCCAATCTCCTTTAGGGCAAGTTTGGAGTATTTTCCCTGAAAGAAATACACAATTTATTCATGAAAAAATGTAGCAATTTTAGCATTTAGATTTAGCCATTAATGTTAAAGGGGACATAAATGAATAAGATACAGATATACACATACACATATACTTACACAAACGTGTTTGCACGTATGCTCGCATGCGCACGTGCACACACACACACACACACACACACAATTTCCTCTTTCTCTTTCTTTCTCGTTGTGTATTCCACAAGTCTTCAGGCCTCCATTAGAAGCACACAGGCACACATACACACACACACACATTGAAAACTGACTGACCCCTGTGACATTAAGAACACGTCCCAGTTGTGATAAAGCATTTTGAATGGTTTTAGGGTCCACATCCAGAACAGGCAGTTGTCCTCCAACTGAAATTCCTCCATACCTGTGGTTAGATCACAGTCAGTGAGCTCTGAAACATTTACTGCTCATGTCAGATTCCTCAAGAATAAGAGAAGAAGTACCTTTGTTCATTCACCCAGTATTTGCTCCTCAAACTGTAAGCAAAACACCATAAAAGACATTAGCACTCAGGATGAATGTATTAAAAGAATGAAATGAAGTGAACACATGTGATGGTGGATGGTACCTGGTCCGGATCATGATGGGGTACGTCTTCACCAAATAATCAGATATGTTCCTGCCAGTGAGGTCCATCAGAACATCACCAGTTGACTGTATCCTCTAAAAACGCATAACACACATACACAGACAGAGACACACGTACACATACACATTCAGAAGTTAAGCTCTGTCTGCAGCTTAATCAATCAGTGCATATTAAGCTGTTTGTCTGTCGGTGCTCTGGCAAATCCGGTGTCATGTGCAGTGCCTGACCTGTGGTGGGGGCAGACCTCCGGCTCCCTCTGGACACACAGGAAGCATGGTCAGCTTCTCAGCCGTGCTGCACTGGCAACTGGGAGATGGTCTGATGTGAGTCCACTCTGGGTCATCCAGCATTTCAATTAGAGCTGGGTTCACCAAGGGCATCTCCCACTCAGTAGTGATGTTGTTACATGGATACTCCCTACAGGGAGAGTAGGAGTAGAGAACATTTATTCACACCAAATTTGCATGAGCAAATCCACACACACTCATGCACACACATACACACACACACACAAACACACAGATACAGACACAGATCCCCCCCCCCCGCCCACACACACACACACACACACACACACACACACACACACACACAGATACAGACACAGATGCACACACACACATACACACTAAATCACTTACTCCAAAGGTTCATCCACCATGCATCGGGTCCCAAAACCAGGCTTATTTAGAAGCACTTCCCCAAAATATCTCATTTCTGACTTCTGCATTTGTTCATTACTGTAACAAACACAGTGCAAACAAAAATGACAACAATTGTTTACACTTGTTTAATCTCATTATTTAGCTCAAAATCAAAAACCAAAAACAGAATGAAAAAACAAGAATTGCCTAATGAACCAGGAGAAGCTGTAAGTAGAATAAGCAGAAGGAGCTGACCTGAAGAAAGTGAACTGTCTTCCATACATCCACGGGCTGAGAGTCAGACTGGGATACTCTCCAAATGGGGGAACGATAAGGGTGAACATCAGAGCCACCAGTACAAAGCTCGCCGGTAACACAATCTGACAAAACAATGCAGCAAATTACGTTTTTATACATTTGTACTTGCAGAGAAAAACATACACCCGAGAATCACAATCTTAACAGACATAGTTAAGACATGCGGTAAAACATTCCAGCTATGCTAGCAAAGACTTCACTAACGCACTCCTTTCAGCTTACCTGGGCGACAAAGTCCTTGCTGGAGCGTGTAGAGTGATGGCAGCGTTTGATAAGCAGAGCAAAGAACTGCTTCAGGGTCAGAAAGACACCTCGGACTTGTCTGGAACCCCGTCCAACCACGCTGGCCGAGCTGGCAGAGTTCATCTGACCGTTAGCGTACGTCGACCTGTCCGCCTCTAAACAGGGGCACAAAGCATGGACCTCGGTCAACAGAACCTCAACAAAGCAATTACACGGTCATATGTTTATGAGAAAAACTAAGGCCTGCCTAATTACGGGATCGTTTGAGCTTCTTGCACTGAAGCTGCATTGGAAATGAATATCATGGTGCAACAACAGCAACAAGCTACTGACCAAAGTAGCAGCTGCATGACTAGGCACATTTTGTAGAGGATTCAAGCAATGTGTCTTTATAGGTCTTGCTGCTCGCAGCCTCTAACTGAAAGCTCAGAACTGCAACTTGCAGACAGAGTTTACAGCAGCTCCACAAGCATTTGCCCCAGCTGCAGATAGCGAACAGTCACCTTCAGGTGGATCAATAAGAACTGTGACTTTGTTGTCTCTATATACACTGGCACGAGATTTCTGCTGTAGAGCTTTGATATCTGAGAATTTAAGCAATAAACGAATTGTAAAGCACAGGCATAAGGTACCATACACACATATGCAAAGACACACACTCCAAATAGCTTTCACAACCCAAAATCAGTTCCAGGTTAAGTGTAAAATAACTCACCATGCGTTACACTGCTGTGTCCTGTCTCTCTGTCAGTTGTAACTTTGAGGAATATCTGCAAGAAAAGAGGAGAATGTATTTATCATACTCAAAAGAAAAAACCCACACCACAATACTGCTGGTTTTCTTCTGTAAAGCTGAATACTTCAGCATTCACACTGCAGAGGCTGTAATACACAGTATAAATGACCGACCTCCTCCAGAGAGGTGTCAGAGACACCAAAGCTGCTCAGGCCGATGTCAGCAAGGGTCTCCTCCAGCTCCCTGAAGAGACTGGCATAGGCGCGGTGCTTAAAGCCACGGTTAGGGAGCAGATAGGTCAGCTCCTGTCCAATAACCTCAATCAGCCTGGCGTCAGGGACATGGTGATGGACCAGAGCTGTTATAGTGTCTATATCTCCTGTGAAAACACAGAGAGGTTCCCATAGAACCAAACCACGCTTCTGACACCCCAGTGCTTTCAGGGCTGAAACATGCCATAAAATCATCACATATTGTTTGCAAAGGTCGTCTGGATGACAAATCAGTTATACACATATGTCAACACATATGTCATACACATATGTCAAATTAAATAAAGTCAAATTCATTGATGTCTGTTAGGGGACTGTCTCTCTCACCGTCCATCTGTCTCTCTGGAGGTTTGGACGGCTCCTCAGAACTCTCTTTAAATTTGGTGCATATGGAACATTTACAGGAGCAGTCATCTGTGCAGTCACACTGGCCCTGTCACAGAGACATCAGCATTAGAAACTCCACCCACAAACTAAACACACACACACACACACACACACACACACACACAGAGTTACATTTGTCTGGTTAAATTCTTAGCTTGATATTTAAGTTAATACTGAACTTAGCAGTGGCACTTATGCAAAAAGCAGTTATGCATACACACCCACCCACCCACACACACACGCTAAAAGCTAATGTCTTGCCTCCTTTCTGAGTTGGGGTGGTTCATCTTTCATGCGGCGGACCAAGGTGAGGTAGAACCCAGCGCCAAAGCTGTTCTTAAGAAAGAGAGGAGAGCCGCAGCAGTGCAGTCGTCCCTGTGAAATGATGGCCACGCGGTCGCTAAGCAGGTCAGCCTCGTCCATGTGATGAGTGGACAGGATAACTGTCCGTCCTGGACAAAAAACACACATCACTCACATTTACAATCTTGTAAACTGTCAGGGGTTTAATCTGTAGACCAAGATGTCCTTGCTATCCCTTTTACAACCACCAGAGGGCGAGTGTACCTGCACGATACTTCAACAGTAAGTCCCAGATGGACCGTCTGGAGTATGGGTCCACTCCTGATGTGGGCTCATCCAAGAACACCACTTTAGCACCGCCCACAAACGCCATAGCAACTGATAGTTTTCTCTGCATGCCCCCTGTTAATGCAACAATTCCATTCAGAACAATAAATAATATTTTACATGTTATTTATTATATCAAACATCAAAACCTGTTCTTCTTGCAAAGTCACTTCTTCCCTTGGATAAATGAGACAGAGCCATAGGACCTGAATACTCAGGACTGACAGTGTATAGAGACACAGTGTGAAAGTTTAGTGGACTCAGCCTGACCTGAGAGGTTCTGAACCTGTTCATTTCTCTTGTGAGGGAGGCCCACGTCCTGAAGCATGTTCTCCACCTCCTCCTGTGCCTCCGGCAGTGGCCTCCCTTTCAACAAGGAGTAGAAAAGAATGTGCTCTGCCACTGTCATACTGCAAATAAGAGACAGAGACAGATAGACAAACAGACAGACAGACAGATAAACAGATAGATAGATAGATAGATAGATAGATAGATAGATAGATAGATAGATAGATAGATAGATAGATAGATAGATAGATAGATAGATAGATAGATATAGAGGGAGAGAGAGAGAGAGAGAGAGAAAGAGTGAGCGAAGATGACGAAATTTTAGGCGAGGATTGAGGTAATTAAAGGAAAAGAAAAGAAAAGAAAAGAAAAGAAAAGAAAAGAAAAGAAAAGAAAAGAAAAGAAAAGACCAAAATGAAGACATTAAATCCACTCATCATATGTTACTCCCCCCACTGTGCTACTGTAACCACTGAGGAGTCAAAGGAAAGTTCACATACTGATGGAAAAGAATGTTGTGTTGGGGGCACATGCCAAGTGACAGGCGAATGGCGTCCATGTCGGTTCGAATGTTCTTCCCGTAGATGTAAGCTGTTCCCGAGGTTGGAGGGAACAAGCCAGTAAGAATAGACCTGTGACATACCAGGAGTAGAGGGAAAACATTTGCCAATGACATATCAATGCTCTTTTAATCATATGTGTAGATAACTGTGTTGAGAATCAGTGACGTACATGGTTGTAGTCTTCCCAGCACCGTTGTGTCCCAGAAAGGCAGTGATTTGACCCTCATAGAAGTTGATACTCAAGCCATCCACAGCAGGTCTGGAGCCCTTACTAAACACTTTGACCAGGTTCTCAACACACACTCCCACCACCAAGCCTGTAGGCTCAGCCTCAAAGAAGACCTTCCCTGGAGACAGAGAGACAGATCTACAGTAACTCTACAGGGCACATATCACCACTATTTAGCGCCTGTTAGCAGCACTTATTCAACAGTAACATATCCTCATAGATACTGCACTCAAGAGAGCTCTCTCTGTGTAGAAGTCAAATCCTTACAGAGGGGAAACAATGGTTCAGGCAAGTTCATGACTGACCATTTCTGGATTATCAACATTCATCTGTTTTAATAAGATCCGTTATTGTAGTATCCAAAATGGCAATGTTTCAAAACCCACAAAACTATTACTCATTATTTAGTTTAAATACACAATGGAACTCACTTTCGAGTTCATTTGGTTTATATTTGAATGTAACAGTACAAATAAATGGTAAACTGTGTAAGTAAATGAGATTAGATCAGAAGGAAGGAATGCCACTTGATCTTAATGGGACAAATGCCTCAGTTAAACATTAACCAACACTCAGAATTGAATCTCCAGAGATTCCTACAGCATTCCAACCCTGCCAGTCACAGCAAATACACTCAAGGGCATAAGCTTCCCACAGTGCTCTGGACAAGAGATGAGTGAGTGAGTGGGCATTTGTGTGTATGTGTGTGTGTGTGTGTGTGTGTGTGAGCGTGCGCGCGCGTTTGTGTGTGTTGGGACCGAGGGCTACCTCTTCAGCGTCTATTGTTTCAAAGCTCATTCCAGATTCGCAAGAGGCAGTGGCAGCGAACAAGAACAAAGTGTTCCCGAAATTCTGACACTCATTTCAAAAGCCCACACAGTTGTACCAAATGTAATTACACACTCATTAAAACACTTGGTTAGGAAAAAATCAATGAAGGATTATGCAAAAGAACATTAAATTCAAAGGTCAAACAAGAGAATCAGACAATTTTTTAGCTTGACGCTTGTTTTTTTTGTGGTTTTTTGAGATGTACCTGATAGCTCAGTACTTTGGCTCTTGTTGGTCTCATCTTCTTCCTCTTGTCTCTTCAGCTCCTCTTTCTCTTTCTCCATTTTCTCACGCTTATCTCCATGTTTGCAGGACCCCGGCTGCTCAGGAGGTGCTGTGTTCTGCTCAGCCTGGGCATGGTTCGCCAGGTTGTCAAACGCTGGTTTTTCTTCTGCTGGCTTCTCTAGCACTACACAAAGGGCAAAAAAAATCATTTTCCCGTGAAATCTCTACGCTTGATCAAGCGCATGAATCACACCGCAGAGACTTACATACCTGTCTTTGGAGGTTCACGGTTGAGCCAATAGGATGGCTGGATGGGAAAGTAAAATGGCCGACCGATACCGTACTGCCCTGATAATTACATTCAAAACAAGTTTTAATTTGAATGTCAGAGAAAGATGCTCACTATATATAATCACACACTTTATTCCTCTGTTGCTGTCACTTTATGGAGCATATCAGTATTGTTGGTACCTGGGAAGATGCTGTCAAGGTACCAGGCCAGCAGGGCATACAGGACGGTGTCCAGCATCATCATTATGATGGAAGTATGGAAGGAGAACTCATCCCCCTCCAGAGGGCTGGTCTGGATATTGTCCCACTGCAGACCCAAGCCCTGCTCCTCATAGCGGGACAAGTACTCCGTACCAAAACCAAACGCAACTTGAGACATTAGACTCTGAAACAAACAGACACAATAAACGTACAGAAATAATAACTACAACTCTAAAGCACCTGGCAGATAGGTATATAGCTTATGCACAGTGTCCAGATAACAATATTTTGCCAGATAACAATATTTTGTGACACAGCATGGTAAATATCTTTTTCATGCTCATGTAAGCTAGTTTGTGCAACTACAATCACACAAATGTTGTCAAGAATCTGTCACAAGCACACAGGTATTCTGATCATGGTTCTAATGTGAAGTGTTGTCAGGTGACATACTGCCATAATTTTCATGTCCTTGGTGATACGATCTTGCCAGGCAAAGCAGACAATGTGGGGCAGATAGAGGGTGAAGTAGATGATGCCACTGCAGGCTGCCGCCAAGTTGGCCTTGTTAAAGAACACGCTCATTAGGAAGCACTGCATGATGGTTGCCATGGTGAAGGTTAGCAAGAAGAGGAAGAGGATGATGGGGTTGCTATAGTTCAGCACTCTTCCTCCCTAAAAAAAAAAGCAAACCAAGAGATGAAACAAGAACATATCAATTTGACATGTGAAACTCAAAGAACGTAGCAACCCAAAGAGGTTGTGTCTTGGTAAGCTCCACCAGAGGTCACTGTGGCATAAAAATCCAACCAATCTGCTTCATTATTTAAAATCAGTCAACCAAAGGAAAACAACACAAAAACCTCATTAAGCATGAAACATCCAAAAAAAGAATATCTTATGTCTTCAATGTCTAATAAACATCTATCAAATCCAAGAAACTCAATGTCCCTCTAAGGTCTCTGTAGATCTGCTGTCTCACCATGATGATAGCAGTGAGCAGGGCGGTACTGGCAGCCATCATTATGAAACTGTCGATGAACCAGGTGCACCAAAGCACCTCGCTGCTGACGCCCATGGCCTTCAGTGTCTCCTTCAGACGCATCTCCTTCTCCAGAACGATACTCTTCACCGTCATGGACACAGAGTAAACCCAAGCAAGCACCATGAAGATGGGGAAGCAGCGATTTAGGGTCAGCATGAAGCTACAACCCAGAGCGTCAAGAAATAGAGATGAAAGCACAGGTAGGTCCAAATGAATCAAACTATTATGATAATGCGATCATTGATAATAATGAAATAATTAAACACAAGGTCCTTCCTGATTCTACTCTATCATGTTTTCGTCAAACATGATCAGGTTTGAACTGGTTTTTATATTCTAAATATCAAGACAACTTGTTTGGTGTGATTACCTCAGAGGGTTTTACAGTGTTAATATTAGAGACTATGTGTCACTCACAGATCATCCACGTAGCAGGGATATGGCATCTGCTGCAGGTAGACCCCCAGGGGCCAGTCTTTGCCCGTATGAGACTTAATGATGCCATGCTCCACCATGTCCTGCAGGTAGGCAAAACCTCCCCACACATACCGCAAGTCATCTATGGGGTCTGCCCTTGGGCCTGGGTCCCAGTATCTGAGCACCAAAGAAGATATTACAGTTTAAGAGGGAAGCAGACTCTGGCTAACATTATGACTGAACTGCTGTTAGCCAGATTGGCGGGAATCAATTCTGGCTGTTCGAGATAATCCAATTTCATTGGGGATTTTGGTCACCTAAGCGTAACCACAATGCTGACCTGTCTTTGATCTTATTGGTACGCTCCACCATGTCAATGTCCATGCGGATCTTGAACTTGACATGTGGTGGCACCTTGTTGGTCCAGGGGTACACGTTCACAAACACCAGTCCAGCCCAGAATTTACTTTCCTCTAGCAGGTCCAGAGCTCGATGGGTCAGCTGGTCCTCGTCCAAGAGTCCCACAAACTTATCTAGGACCAGGCACTGCCAGAACACAGAGATAGACCATGATTGCAGTCCTACAGCCCCTGTTTCCCAATCCTGCATTACTAGTACTCCCCGAGGATTGGGAGTACCAAGCCTGATAGCAATGCTCTGCTTGAAGAGCCACACAATGTTGGTGCCAAAGTTCACATTCACACCCCTCCCATTGACAGATCAATGCAGGATTGTTAGTACATTCTAACCGTGTCGGATTGAGCCATTCCACTCAGGAGGCCTCGCCGGGGGCTACGACTTGATACTGACAACCAAACACTACGTCCTGACACGTAATGTTCCAAGGAGACAGAACATCAATTTCATTGGTTTGCTAAATGTTAATTTGTGTCAAGTTGGCAATGGTAGATGACTGTGAAGAGACCCTGTAGAAGTTCCACGCTATAAGACCCAAGTTTGTGTTGCTGTAAACTGGCAAGGCCATTCTCTTTGTGGGGAACTGAAAAGGGGGCGAGTGGACTGACAGCTGTACCTAATTGGGCTCAATCAGGGAGCGTTTGTCTGTCACCCTCAAGTGCTGTAGGCCAGAGCAGAGAAAAGAGATGGAGCGCCATAAGAGCTACACAATTAGATAGCAGAGGTTCTGCTTCAGCGGGCCAACGTGCTGTAGTAGACTCACTCTGATTAGTATTGAGGGCACGAGGACCTGAATTCAGAGACGCACTGAAGCCATCAGCCTCACTCAACTGAAGAGCTCTCTGAGACGTTACCGGGCTCTCTGGAAAAAAAATGAGTTGTTTTTTTTTTTTCTTCTATTCCCCCCCGGAGGGGAGCTGGACAAAGAGGATACGTCTTTTTCAACTTAAAACTCCTGAAGAGATTTCCATCTCTTTAGCTGAAGTACAGCGAATGTCCAGATTGGAATCTTAATTCTTAATCTAGGACACCGTGAAAAGCGTGACTGATGTTTTCTGAAAAACTGACCACCAAGACGGCGCCGTATGCCTGCATTTAAAGATGTTCGGAATTCCGTGCCAGGTTTGGCTCTGACCTCGGAAAGGTCCTGTCACTGCCAGGCCTACTGCTGCTAAAAGCCAGGGCATTCCATTCCATCAGTTTCAGCTTTGTCTTTACCGAACAATATGGGATAATTGTCTTTGAACCCTTTTCGAAATGCAATGAATGACCTGTCACTGGAACGACAAAAGGCATCCTTCTTATTTCTTACTGTTATTGCAGGTTTCAACAAGTTTACTTTGTAAAGGAGAGAAAAGAACTGACTGAATAAATATAACTGAATTCAATTTTAACACATATAACAACTGTTCATGAATTAGACTGCTATAAAATACTGAACTGTAATATGACAACTTGAGTTATTAGTGACGCTGACGCCTGAATATTTTGACAAAGAATATTTTGGCGATGAAGCAACCGGGGAAACACTGTGTTCTCTCTCTCTCACCTCCCCATACTGGTTGATTGTACGGAGGACTTGATCCGTCAGGTTGAAGATATTTCTCCAATCAAAGTTGGGCATATCAGGGTCCCGGTCTTCCTCTGCTCCATTGTACAGGAAGTTTAGGATGTGTTTGGCAGTGAACTGTGTGTCTTCCAGAGCTCGGTCAATGTGATTCATCACTGTGGGATTTCTGATGGAGTTCTACGACATGACAAAGATGAGAAATCCTGTTCTCAAATAATGCTTTACCAATAAGAACCTCACTGTCTACAGGGGCCTCTTGCCTTCAGTTCACATATAAGGACCTATGAATACATTTCCTTAAGAATAATCCTTAGGGAAGAAAATAAGTATACTCTACAACATTATGGATCTAAATTGTGTAATTCTTTTATTAAACAGAAAGAGAACCAACTATTGTCATGACTGTTTAAATGCATACTACTGACATTTACATTTTCATATGTAATTATGGAGACAGAGTATACATTGTGTAGATCCAAAAGCATTCTCTCTCTCTCTCTTACCCGGATCATGTTCATCTGGATGCCGTCCTGAAAAAATGCCCAAACCTGAGGCCCCACCTCCTCCCAGGCCTTCCCCATATTTCTCAGTCGCTCCAGCTCCTCAAACGTGGTATTGGCCTACACACACACACACACACACACACACACACACACACACACACAGTGACTTTTGTTCAGTTAAATTCTGAGCTTGACACCGAAGTTAATACTGAACTTAGCTGTGGCACTTGTGCAACAGACAGCTTCTTAATGGCTATATGCTTGGTTAGTTTCTGCCTGTCTTGGAAGTCAGTTTGAATAAAGGCATCCGTTTAATGAATAAATGTTAATGTAAATGTAATCGTAAGCTTTCAAGTACTTGTAACACTTTTATTATGTAATATTTTGATTCATTTAAACTGAAACTACTAAGGAGCTCTGTGCTGATAATTTTCACGGATAATAAGAACTGGGTACATGAAAAGAAGATCATGTATCATCTGCCTGCACACCTTCTCCTGTATTTATCATGTATCTGATAGCAGGTACCCTGTGAAGAGAGAACAATAGGCAGTTGCTGGCAATTGGTTGTCTGTAATCAGTTCAAGCAATGAAAGACCGAATTCCCACAGGTTACTGCTTGAGCTCTAATGAAAGGTAAGTCAGAGTAAACACACTGAAACAGGACACCCTACTACCCTAAGGGGACTGCTACCATGGCCCACTGCCCAGCACCTGCATATTCTTACACCTTACTACCCAGGGCTAAAACAATTTCCCTAGGGAGATTCACTCACTCTCTCTCTCTCTCTCTCCCTCTCTCTCTCTCTCTCTCTCTCGCTCTCTCTCTCTCTCTCTCTCTCTCTCTCTCTCTCTTTCCTCAGTGTAACCACAGCAGAGTGAGAGAGATACAGATAAGCTGAGATAAGATGTGTGTCTCCTGAAGGCAAAGAGGTTCATCAGGTCTGAGGTTCACTACCTCTTGCATGTAGTCCAGACATGACAAGGGGCCATTTGGGGTGTGAAAACAAAAGTCTGAATGCCTTAGGCACTAGGGTCACTCAAGCTAAACAGAAAAGGAGCCCTGAGAAGGTAGATCTCACCCTGTGTTTTGCTATCACTCTGTGACAACTTAACCTTGCCCTGTCTCTTCAAAACAGGTCAGATTGCAGTTGGAGGGAAGCGCAGGACAAAGAAGGCTAAAGGCTAGGGGAAGAGGAAGCTCGTCTGAGCATGACTCGGATACACAAAAGCACCAGGCCTCTTTACTTCTGTTTGAATGAGCACAAGCCATTCAGGTGTGTCAGCTTGCCTGTGATGCTGTTGTTACAGATGTTGCCCTCTCATTAAAACGAGACATGCCTGAATGATAAATCGCCTAAAGCGCTCAGCTCTCGTACAACCACCCCAACACAATCCCTTCTGATATGGAGAGAATAAGCACAAATGACATGTAATAACAGGTGTGCTAGAGAAACAGGTGTGTTAAGGGGAGTTAGGCAGGATCACTAAGATGGAAAAATGTGCGCTGTCTCTTACGCTCTTGATGATCTGTCTGACGGCTGGAGAGTCGGGAGAGTAAAGGATCCTCCCCATCACCATGGGCTTCACCATACTCCACACCACCCGTGTGATGGGGTTAGACTCCAGGTCCCTCATTAGGTCATTACAAAACGGCGCTGTCAGGAAGGAGCATGACAAAATACTATCATTTCAGAGCAATATTTAAAGGGGTTTTTTTTCCACGGTCCATGTCCATTTTTAAATGATCACTGTTTGGTCTGAAATGTCATGTTGGGTTTTTACTGAACCTTTTAAAAAGTGGCAAAAGAAAATTTTCCACGCATAATGCAACTGGCTTTGCAACTTACTAGCACTGAAGCCATTTATTGTTCAAATGTTAAGACAGATCACTTGTCGTCTTATGGGTACTAACTGTATGAAAACTTTGACCCACACTATCATGTGCTATTATGTTTCAGACTTGACTCACTGGCTGAGTGGTCATAGATATATTGGCCTCCACCCCTCGTGCTGTTGATCCCAAGGAAAGCCTTGTAGTTGTTGTCCTCATACCAGTTGAAAGAGGTCACTCTGGAGAAAGCTCCCTCTGTGTAACCACAAAACAGGCTGGAGGTGGCAGCCATCAACTGACTGAAGGAAGGGTTTCCCTGGGACTGGAACAGGGGCTCCAATACCTGCAGCAAGTCTTTAGCACTGTTCCTCTCAAAAAACTGAAAGCGTGTGGAGAAAGGATCAGAGAAAGATCAACAAAAAAACATGGTTCTTCATCAAGCTCTAGAGACACAATTTTGCTTTGTGTTTAATTTTTCTGAACAATAATTATGTTGTATTTAGTAATTGAATATGCATTTCATTCATCAACCATTTAATCAATCAATGTATGTATGTGAATTTGACTGATGTATGCTTCTGCATGGATGGTAAACAAAGCAAAAGACTCAAACAAAAATGTCTTTGTGTGTGTAGTAGCCTATATAAATCACCTGGATATGTATCCCCACAAACAATTCCATCATAATCTATCTTTCTCTCCCTTACATAAGCCCACCGCCGCAACAACCCACATAAAAACCTGATTCAACCTAAAATAAAGTTACAACAATTTTTAAAGGAACTTTCACAGCCGCAAGACCACTGGTTTTAGATTAACATCTCTTTGTTGGACCACTTAATGCTGAATTCATACACTGATGATGGAATGGTGCTTAGCCTTCAAACTAAACAGCATCAAAGCCTTCACATGTAGCACAGATGTACTGTTCACTTAAGGGTGCTCACTAAGGCAAGTCATTAAGTTATGCAGTGAACAGTGTACACAGTGCATTTAACCCACAGAAAATGCTATGCCAGCAGCATCTGTGTGTTAAGAACTAAAAGGGATTCCCTAACTGAAAAACGGCTACAAAAAGAATCCACATTTCATCGTATCAGCCCATATATAAATCAGGGTTACACACTGGCTCAAGTGAATTAAACTATTTTTTTTAAATGAGCCTTTGTAATTTCAGCGGATTGGAATGTTCACAGTTTTTTCAGCTGGATCTGGCTGCATCTGGACTGCGGTGTGGAACATGATGAAAATGGAATTCGGAAAATGAGTAACTGGCGTCGGGGGGCCTCACTTAGCCGGGCGACAGACAAGAATTCAGCCCCGCCAACAGGATGTCACATTCCCTACTGTATATCCTACGAGCACACTGGCCCGCTGCAGTAAGCCTAACTGCGTGTGAGGTATCCATCTTCCAGCCTGGCCTTGTTCACTGTGGTCTCACCTGCGCTTCAGAACATTTAAGCCAAGTCAGCATGCAGGGGCCACGACTTATAAACAACGAAGCTTAAACCGAGCATCTCAAAGGGCAAGGGCTGGATTTAGCCTTCCGCATACGCACAAATGATAGCCCTACCGCCTGTGTGTTTGTGTAAAAAGCCAGTCGGAGGAAGCCGCAGCTTCCTGGCAGCTAAAAATATGGATGAGATGATCTTTTGGATTGGCCTCCAAGCCCGGTACGTACCACTCTTAACTTCTGGGAGACTGCAGACAGGACTCTAGCCCAGAAATGCAAGTCAATGCCAGAGGAGTAATTGTCCAGCACGCGTGGGAGCTGGGGACGAGACAGGGAAGAAATAAAACATCTCTTTCCTTATAGACACATATAAACAATACGGTGTGTCTTGGCGTGGACTAGTGTTCCTTAAAATCGGTAATGCACATTTTTCCTTTACCCAACTGCAGACACACCTTACTGGGTGAACAAAAAGCTTGATCATTTTTGAACAGGCTGAATAAATCTGTTTAAAGGAGGGTTGGAGTTGAAATATGTTATGGCTGTCAGATAATGTAGATTAAAGAATACATTAATAGAATGTATATTAAAGGATATTTATCAATATATACAGAAATTTGGAGACTATTTTTGAATAAAACTGGTTTCAGTGGATTGTGAGATATTTTGAATTCCACCTTTTTGTGATAAATGTAAAAGACACACTGGTTGGCCTGAGTAGGCAGGCTAAATTTGCTGAGCAGAGTTAGAGAGAAATCTCTCAGCTCACATCCTGTATCCTAAACTACAACACTTCCAGAAACAATCCTTCTTCTAGGGACTCCCTGGAAACTGGGAATCTTCCAGCGCGCTCAAAATACAATGGGCTAAAGTTCAGGAAACAGTGTGTCGTGGAGAAACAAACCCCAAAATTAGACTTCCTTCCTCTCTGACATTCTGTACTATCTCCTGAGAAAGGAATCATTCAACGGAGAAGGGAAGAGAAGAGAAGAGAAGAGAAGAGAAGAGAAGAGAGGAGAGGAGAGGAGAGGAGAGGAGAGGAGAGGAGAGGAGAGGAGAGGAGAAGAGAAGAGAAGAGAAGAGAAGAGAGGAGAGGAGAGGAGAGGAGAGGAGAGGAGAGGAGAGGAGAGGAGAGGAGGGAGAGGAGAGGAGAAATAAAACTTGATTTCCAAAACACCTTTACTAGTACAATCTCACTTTGCCATATGCTAAATAAATAAAAATATGCAAACCACACTCGCATTTCCAATGCACGACATTATTCAAAGATTCAAATCCAACAGCTCGAAGAGAAGGGGGGGGGCAGGAGGAGAGGAGTGGACCGGAGAGGAGAGGTGAGGAGAGGAAATAAAACTTGATTTCCAAAACACCTTTACTAGTACAATCTCATTTTGCCAGGAGAAGAGAGGAGAGGACAGGAGAGGAGAGGAGAGGAGAGGAGAGGAGAGGAGAGGAGAGGAGAGGAGAGGAGAGGAGAGGAGAGGAGAGGAGAGGAGGTCAAAAGGAAATGCTGAGGTCTGGGTTTGTTTTGTTGTATTGGTGCCAGTCTATGGTCTCGGGACAGAGGGAGGAATAGTATAGTCTGTGAGGGATGCAGTCTTGAAACAGTACAATGGAGCGTAACTGCTTGGCTGGTTATTACACAAAGCTTTCTTATGGTTTAGTCTAGCAGAGAGGCGTGTCCAACCCTAATCCCATTATTGATATAGGCCACATCTGCCTCCCCAGCTAACACCCTGATCTAGTCAGTCCACACCTCCTTCGGTGCTTAAACCTACTCAGCCTACTCACTTTCCTCACCGTGAGTCAGAATGGACACTAAAGGATTCAACTCCAAACCAAAAAGGGTCAGAGGTTTAAAGAACTCTCTGGAGAGTAATTACGCTGCACATGCGAGCCTTCAGCAAATAGAAAGTACATAGCTTTGTGGTTACATGGCCTTGAAAGTACATAGCTTTGTGATTACGTAGGCTACACTTTGAAACATATCCAACTTATCAGCATGATTGATCTTATGAAGCAGATCACGCACCCATAACTTCAGACTAGTTATGCTGTCAGGTTTTGCTTGTACTGGTGAACACAGGAATATAAACGATTTTCAGTCACACACTTAAGCTTACATTTTCTCAAAGCAGTAAGTTACCCCTGGCGTGAAGAAGACTAGGCCATGCCCGTGGGATCAGAATAAGAAACAGGGGTCTGTTCTCTTCTGACAAAATTTTCTAAAGGAACTAAAGGTATTAAACTACAGTGCGCACCTCATTTCAAAATGGCCATTGAACTAGTGTCAAACAAAACGCTATTGTTTGCCTTAACAATTTGCAGATTCATGTAACATGTAATAATTAACTTCTAATAATATCACAGAATGCTTTCACATATTTCTCATCCTTGAAGAAAAACAAAGAAATAAGAGAGGGGAAAAGAAAAGAAAACAGATAGGGAAAAAGAAGCGGGGATTCAAGTAAACGTCTCAACATTCAAAAAGAATTTTTATATATTGCATTTGTTTTGCTTTTTCTTTTTTTTTTAAAGCGAAAGGAGAATTTTCTTTCCAAATCACCGCAGAGGCGCACTAACCAGTCGGAAAAGCTTGAAGAAGTCCACGTTGGCGTATAGTTTGTCCTCGATGATCTGCAGCCGCTGCGGCGTGAGGGCGCACATGGCGTTACGTACGGTGTATAAGCCACGGCGGCTGGGGAAGATGAGAAATCGCTCCAGGAGAGTTTGACTGCAAGCGATGTCCTTCAGACTAATGTCTGGAACTCCGTAGGCGAACTAGGCACGGGACAAGAGGAGTGAATTAGATGCCTATAACGGGTACAGTTGGAACATACCAACGTACATCAAAGTCCAACATTTCTTTGGGAGGAATATGGTGTTCTAGATACATGCCTGAAGTGAAAATCATTTTGTACCAGGAAACAAAAATTCCATGACATGCGTTTTGCATGGTAAAACAGACAGACTCTCCCTTTTCTGCAAGATCAAAACTACATCTAAGCTTTAGTTCAAGTTGGCACCATTCGTCTACCGAGAGAACTAGTTTACGATTTACTCATACTACATGAGATAAACACCTTCACCATCATTTAATGTGACTTTTGTGACATGGATTTAAAATAACAATAGCACATTATTGTCTGGCTATTTTAATAAGCTTTCACCTTGCAGGAAGTCAGTTATAAAACACTTTGAAAAAGATTTGGTTACCTGACAATGACTGTGCAGTGAAAAGACAATCGCACATTGTACTGTTAAGTGGAGCCCCTGGGTAGTAAGACGTATTAGCACAGGCCTATTCAAACATCTTATATAAGTGCACTGTCAACTGAGTCACACATTAACAATAATTACTCACGACAGGACACCTTTTGCACAAAGATATTGGGATTTCAATTATTTATTAGTAAAGGTGGACTGAACCTCCATCTATCTGGATCACAGAACAGGACGCTCTGAAAATACAAAGACTGTCAATGTGTGAAAAGTCACTGTCAGTGGGTTCTGCTACAAGCTTAAGCACACAAAAGGTCGTGTGTTTATCTGGTATCTTATTGGTGCTTCCGATAAACATTTATTTTACTGAAATTAAAAATGAACAGCCTAACCCTGACCCCTAACCATATCCGTGACCAAAGAAACATTTTGGCACTTTTTGTTTTGACAACAAAATAACAATAACATATTTTGCAAGATCCAAGTAGGAACCAGCAATGTCCCCATGAGATTGACAGAAGATATTGATATCCTCATACGGACATTTTGTCCCCACTGTGCCGCAAAGACATGGTACACACACACGCACACACACACACACACACACACACACACACACACACAACTTTCAGTGGAACGCAGGAAAGTGTTTGTGTAGGGCAATCTGTTCTGATAGCCTGCTGGTCCAGCACCATGCTCTCTGTTCTAGTCTCACTACCTCTTACACAAGCATCTCAGCAACTAAATCATAATAGGACCTGGAGCCAGCAGCACCATGGGCCACACTGACCCTGTGCACACATTCCTCAACTCCTACCAGCCCCTTTAAAAACAGCTCAGCACACACATGCCTTAATTCTGACCCCTGCATGTAATTGGCCAACTCTGTCTGTCTCACTCACTGCCTCCTTCTCCTTTTCTCTTGTATTGTGTTGTGTATATATGTGTGTGTGTGTGTGTGTGTGCATGCACCATGGTGTATATGAGTTTGTGGATATACACATACCCACTATGCTGCCATATGCATAAGAAAGTGAGCATCATTAACACTGACAATGGCAGTGACCATGGAGATCCATCAGCCTATCACATGCATGTACGCTTTATATGTATATATATATGGGCATATGTGTAGACCTGTCAATCATCAGACAGATGTCCCCTGTTTATAGCATCTCTCTCTCTCTCTCTCTCTCTCTCTGGCCCATCGGAATGGTTGCTAAGGACTTATCCAGCCAGCATATTCCCCCTCCACCCTGTCCCAGCTGGGTGAATCAGGCAGGCCTATGAAAGACAGGCTGCGGTGAAAGCTCACTGTTTTGCCCTGGGCTATTTCCATATGAAAGCTGTCTCTAGAGCCCATTCTAAATACTGATGTCATTCCTGGACTTTGGGATTTGTTGGGCGACGGCTCAGGTCCTGCTTACTTTCACTCCCCTTTAAAATTGAGTCTTTTTTTTTTTTTTTTTGTGGTGTGGTGAGCGCAACGTTACCCCCAGGATCAAAGCGGGGGTTTTTTGTTGTCTTGTTTTGTTTTGTTTTGTTTTCCTCCGGTGTGAATCACGACTGATCTTTTGTTCTGCACAAAAACACATGGACAAAAAGGATTCAGTGTCCGAATGAAATGAAACTGAGTGAGTGATGAGTGTGAGAGTGGCCAAAAGGGACTGTGACTGCTACACTGTAATTCTGGCTGAGGCAGACAGTAGCTTAGCTTACTCACACACTGACAAATATATATATAGATATATCCCAGCAAGCCTGAGCAATGAGGCCACAGAGCTTACTAACCCACACATACAAACGTGTTACTGGAACATGGTGACTTAAAGGCATGTAAGAATTCTCCTGCTGAGTTTCAGACTCATTCTTTTGTCAACAGGCAAGACGACAAAGAAGAGTAAATCTGGCGAGGCGACTCCTCAACTGATTCGTCAGCGTCAACCGTCCATTGTGGGAACTGCCTGAGAGGCGAATCCACGAATTTTATGAGTTTCATTCATGTGGCCTACCTGCTCTGGTCTAATCTGGGCGTTGACCAGCTGATTAACCACAGAGTCAGAGAGAGGGACGTCTCGGAGCAGGAAAGAGGTAAGGGTCTCGTCGTCCTTCAGAATGTCCTCAACCTTCAATCCTCGACCTGCGAGAGCAGCAAAACCAAAAATATGAGGAGAAAAGTTAGTATTAATGGGAAATGTCTAGGGGCCAGTCCCTCCGTGAAGTCGATCTCTACCGGGGGAGCTTTGTTTCTCTGAGAGCATTTGCTGTATAGGAGATTTCAAGGGAGAAAGAGAGAGGAGTACTGGCATGTGAAGTGCTGAGACCAGTGAGAGATGTTCAACACCTTGAGTGAGTGCACTGGTGAAAAGGGGTTAAGTAGCTGAACTTAATTAAATGTCACTTCTCATTAAGTAACCCACTCCACCTACACTATGTGAGTATGTGTGTGTGTGTGTGTGTGTGTGTGTGTGTGTGTGAGTGTGTGTGTGTGCATGTGTCTGTCTGTGTGTCTGTGTGTGCACGTATTGTGTGTGTGTGTGTGTGTGTGTGAGTGTGTGTGTTGTACAGACAGAGACAGAGATATATAGATAAATAGAGAGAGAGAGGGAGAGAGAGAGAGAGAGGAGAGAGAGGGAGAGAGAGAGAGAGAGAGAGAGAGAGAGGAGAGAGAGAGAGAGCAACAATGTACATCAACACATTAGAAACCAAGGAGGTCGGGTCAGTGAACCTAACAAAACAAAACAAAAAAGCGTTTCATCAGAGAGTGGGATGTAAACTCTCCTGTGGGCCTTTGTGCCCTGTTCTCAGCTCAAGCAGACCGCATTGTCGGCACTTCCACTTCCATACTCCACACATAAGGCTGGGCTACCAGCCAGTGAAAGCTGCTGTTTGATATGCATTCCAGCCCTGCTGAGAGGGAGAATCCTTTCATTTCAACCCCATCCGCAATCCAAGCTGAAGCACCCACCAGAGGAACTTATGCAATCAATCACTGGAATGCAATCAATCACGTTCCATTCAGTGCGACCCTTCCCTATTTCATTTATTTGACTAGCAGGCTACCCCATTGGAGCTGTCAACATAGGAATGTCTGTATCAGTCCAAGACAGAGCCATGTTTGTGTGTCCTACTGAGAGGTAAACAAATGGAAATGCTTTCTCTAAAAATAATGGTATAGAGGGAGAGTAAGCAGCTTAACTTTCCCCCACCAAAAGGCCTCTTCTAGACAGATCAGGCATGTGATGTAATCCAGGCTTTCTCTAAACACTGTGCCCTGAGAAAGTACTGCCGGGAAATTGAGGTGAAGTTGTGAAGCTATAATTGGGAGACGTGAATCCCATGTCTCCTGACCTGAGATCTGTTCGGGATTGGTCCGGAGGGTGTCCATGAAGTTGCTCATGACGGTGAACTCCCTCCATAGTCGACCGACCTGAAGGAATTCTGGATCGCTCAGCAGGAGCTCCTGGGCGTCTACCCAGAACCGAGCCAGTCTGAAGAGAATGCACACACACATGCATACATACACACAGACATACACACACACACACACACATCCACAAACAAAGACATGGATTAAGAGGTAGTTACAAAATCTGTAATAACAGTCCAATGATACGCCTCCTTTTGCTATTTGTACCCTAGCAACATTGCAATCTTCTCAAATTGCATCCAAAAAAAGTCTCCTGTTGAAACACAGTTCAGATTTCTCTTAGGCAATTTCTTGTGAGACTATTGTTTAAAGTACATCCCTGTGAAACCAGTTACATTTGATGCTGGTGACCTGTCTCTCAACCCTCTGCAATCAGCAAAAAATCACTCAACCAGCTGCTCAAAAGAAACTCACATTGAGTTGTTATAGTTGGACACAAGACCAGGTGACTCTCCACGGGTTGGATATTGGAAGCAGGGGTTGTTGGCATTACAAAAGATCCCTTGAATCCAAGGCAAGATGCCAGTGGAGGGCATAGCTTTGTTGGGGAAGTGACCTGCAACAAACATAGCAAGGAATCTGGCAAGTGAGCACAGCTTTTCTGTTTTCTTAGTCAAACTGTTTTAGCAACATACCAAGAACAGAGCCCAAATCGACTAAAGGGAAAGTCAAGTGGATTAGTAAATTGGTAGATCCACGAACGATATCGCTAATCAGGCCGTATATGCATTTTCTAGTGCTGTATTATATCACAAACAGTCTCACTTACACTCATGTTGGCTGTAGAGTGGGTTAGCTCTTCTTAACCACACTAATCCAATGAACAGCACTACAGGCCACATGATTTCCATGAAGAACCGAGTCTACGGACAAAAAAGAGGAAGCAAATAATTAGCCAAGGAAGTGCCCGTAATCATGGTATGACTACATGATGGTAAGCACACGCAGACATTCACCCATTGGCAAAGATTAGAGGAAAGTAGGGAGAAGTAACATTTGGTTTTCATTTGAAGGCTTTGAGACTCAGTGTTGGTTGAGGTGAAGCTCTGAGAAAACAGTGACATTAGTTTACAACGATAAGATCAAGTCTCAAAAGAGATTAATAAGACCACTCTCAAAAGAACTGGGAGACAGTGTTACACTGATGAAGCGTTTCTGTTGTGTTTCTTCTCCCGACAACAAAACGTATCAAAATGCATCATATTAGCATCCAGGGTACGATCCAAACCAAACCGTTGTATATCACTGCACAGGGACTAGACTGAACAGTGTGTGAAGAGAGAGGGCTAGATTATACAGAATAACAACAACATAATTATGAGAGTCCTCACTGACTAAGGACCACTCACTCAGGACATCACAGTGCAGCCACTGTGACAATATTTAAGTTATCTCAAATGCTGACGCTGAGCAAGATGATACAGTTCATTCTTTTTTCTGTGTATAAAAATGGGGAGACTCCAAAGCACAGCACTGGGTTTGTGTATGGCTGAACTCTACCAATGATACAAACCACTACAGCTTATGCAGTTCATGACTTCTATACATTCAACAGCACTGAACTGCTAAGTAACCCTGGCCACAGCACACTGACCTTTCATTACACTTGTTCAGAATACTTAATACACAGTTGTCTATAATCTCCACAAGCCAAAAAGCTCATTTATGATGTGCTCTATACCTGGAGACTGCACTGAAATGAGATATGTAATGTACTTTTACTACTAAAGCGCTACCGTACTGGACATTTACATGTGCGCACGCGCGCGCGCGTGAGTGACCAATACGAGTTCTGCGACAAGTGGTTAGTATGGAGGGGCTGCGTTTACCTTCTGTCTCCTGCGGACCGTCCAATTTTTCCACAGCAGCAACCTGACCTGGCTGCTCGACCCCATCTTTGCTCCTTTGCACACCCACTGGGGGTCATAAGCAGGTCATCAACCTGGGCAAAATATCACCACAACCATTTACAATGAGGGTTATCTCAGCAAACAGAAATACTGCCACCCTATAGTTCACATAATGCACAGACGTGCCTTTAGAACTTCATCGCCACTCAGCTGTGTCCTCCGTTTCAATCATCAACCTCTAAAGAGCCTTGCCTAGCAAAGGAAATGTGATAATGGACAGGGAGGACAGTTAAGAAGAGTAGAACATTTTTGCTGAATCACTGGATTTTATATCACTAATAAACCTAGTTAGATTAGTTTAATGAACATGATCGACTGCCTATGCATCGTGGTCAGAATCAAATAAATATGTCATCTCGTCAGCAGTCATCAAGACAGTTTGCATGCACAACAAACCATGCCTCAATAAGCAGAAAATAATATACTAATATACTCAAATGTAGTACCACACATCTTTTATGTTAAAACCATTTTAATCACATTTATTACATAATATTTAACACTGTTATTATATGTTAAATATTATCTTTATGCAGACTGCTCTTGATGACGGCTTTTCTTATTTTGCCCATGACACTTGCTAGACGAATTTGATAACTGGAAACCAGTAGAGTGGAGGTACAACGACCTGTTGTGGCGCTTTGCACCTCTTAAGCTGCTGACACTTAAGCACATACAGGTGGCCTGAGGGCAAATTGGGAGGATTCGATCAGAAAACTAATTCGACACATGCGTAAAGGAACTATAAGCGAGGATATGTATTTTGTTGCTGCAAACTGTCTCACGCAAAACTGCTTTTTTATGGGAGGACAGATATCACGTCCGCCATTATGTCAGTTAAACTCATGCGTTTTCAGCAAGTTATTAAATCATATCGAACTGCAACACTCAAATTTCATAAACACACTTGTCTGCTACCGCGGAAATTTGCAAGATTTAGACATTACGGTCCTCGAAAAAAACAATTCAAACGGAGAAACTAGAAATTTGTTTTTTATATAACTTGGAAATTCTAGTCTCCGATTGGTCTGTTCAGTGCGAACGAGGCTCTGCACTAGGACAGTGATAAACATCGCACCATCACAGCAAACAAAAAGCATCACTCACCTCTGACGGAAAGTCTTTTAAGGCAGTTTCTACTGAAACTCATGGTTGTGTACAACCGATTGGTGTTACATGCTGGTACAAAGACCGTTCGTATATTACAATCCAACCAGGACTAGTAATCAGATTGCTGTAATCTCCTTTCTCAATGCCTCGAGCCTGCTCACACCACTCGCACATTCTGTTACAGGCCTATTTGACATAACCACATGGTACTATTAAAGGATGTACGTGTTGATTTGTTTCGGCTGTAAAAACAAGGTCTCAGTTTACTAACTCATTGTCAGAAAGACTGATTTTTAGAAATAATAAAGGCTAAAGGGTTGAAATATTATGCACAATCTAGATAATGAGATTACGTACAATATAACAAACATAGATAAGCAGGCCTGCGATACTCTTACTATTCTTTTGAAATTCCATTCGAAATTTAGGACACATAACACATTTTGTTCTCAACTATTATTTTTAATAAGTTACAAAAAGAGTGTATTCTCACATGTTCCTGTTTGTACATCGGAGGCGTTATAACAATTTGAAATTCTGAATATGAACCCTGGTACATCATTAATAAATTGTAAACGGATACATAGAGTTTATAGGGACAATGCACATACTTTGGCATTATCGACTCTTGTGGTGGGGTGCATGTGAAAATGATGACTGATGACATACAGGCGTGCATAAATATATGTGCATTTTAACCATGAAAACAACAGGTACAGCTGAATACATTTGATGCTTCATATATTACACCAGTCTAAATAGTTGAATTTGATCCTCTGGAGAAATTAAACAAACAAACAAAAAAATCCTTCCATATTTACATATGCAGTACATATTGTTGCAGCACTTCAGCAGTCTACATGATTGGAAGACCCACTTTAATGTGACACCAAGTATTTGGATTCTGATTCAGTGACATCCCATGATTAACCTTTCCCATTGCTCACCAAAACATAAGTCAAATAAAATACTGCAATTGTGAAAAATACTGCATTAAAAAGAGCAGAAATGTTTGTGCCCCATGATAATTTTGGAATACTTGATTGAACCTTGTAAGTGCACCAAAGTGTTTGCAATAAAGTGACAATACACAAAACAGTAACAGTTCATTTTTTTTTGGTAAAACATATAAGTATAGAAAGGTACTATACAGAGAAGTCAGAATATAATTCATATTTAAAAAAAAAAAAAAAAGCTAATTGCACAAAATGGAGCTTTTCTGAGTGACACTGGAGTTGAGTTAAAAAAAAAAATAGGACTACATAGAGGAATTATGAATACGCAGTACATTATATTTATTTCAAATATGCAATTAAAGGTCAAGCTTTGTTCAGAAGAAACAGCCTAGAGAGAAGAGACAATGTAAAACAAATTAAACTAAGTGCATCCTGTATTAATTCTGGGTCCATATCCTTGCTTTCCAATGGACTTCAAACAAATAACGCAGTATATATTAATATATTTATATAACACTTCCTTGGGGTCTCTTCACAGTTCATGACATTGTTCGCTTTTCTTTTTCATATACAATATAACACATATGATACAACTTTTGAAATTTCAAGTCCAAATGTTAGTGTAAGACATTGGTCATACAAAGTGGGCCTCTCTGTGTTCAAACTCCTGCACGCGTCGGGACCTGAGTCTCTGATACACTGGCTTGGCTTCACTTTGGCTATGCTCCTCAGGGCTAGAACTGGGAGACTGAGGAAGGCAGGGTGGACTTGATCTCTGAGTCTCAGGCTCTGGTAAGGGTTCATCCACAGATACCTCCACCTCAAGGCCCAACTCCTCCTCTTCTTCTTCTTCCTCATCCTCTTCTTCCTCTTCATCCTCTATGCTGTTGGCTTCCACTGCGACAATCTTTAGCCTTGCGTCCTCCAGTGGTTTCGCTCTATTACCCGAGGGTGGTTTGTAGAATGTTCCGGGGGGAGGTTGCAGGGTCCTTGGTGGCCTAAAGGCAGTGGACACTGGGCTGTATTCACTCACATTGCCCTCTCTCTTCAGAGTCCTTCCTGGCCTCACCGCAATGGTGTAGGGCGTGTTAGCATAAATGGTCCTGGTGGTTTTTGTGTGGTCAGACAACGATGAAGGTATAGAGGTGGACAGGGCATTGGCGTCACTTGACCCGATATCTGCAGGTGTGTTTGACACAATCATTGCAGTGCGAGGAGTGACATCATAATGTTTATACTGCTTGTCCCATGTCCTCCGCAGTGTTTGTGTATCAATATACGTGCTCCTGCAGTCCCTGCTAACCCTAGACTTTGGCTTCTCATCCTCACACACCTCCTCAATGGCTGGGTCACAACCGCCGACCACCTCCTGCTCAGCAGAATTTCTAGCATTGCGCTCCTCCACCCTGGCTGGGTTCAGGAGGCGCTCCAGAGGCATGCTTACAGGCCGGGAGCTCAGTTTGGACCGGGGGCAGCGCAGCTGGACCCTAGTGGTGTGGTTACGACGGGTAAACCCAGGAGAGTTCTGCATTTCTGAGACGCTCTCGGAGAAGACTCCGTTTAGTTTTTCTGAATCTGTGTTGACAACTGTTCATAGAGTAAAGAGAAATTAAAACTTAATAACGTTGGCTGACATAAAAGTATTGCTTTATAATGTTTATAAGACATACGAGTACTGACATCCATACTGACCGGGTGCAAAGTCTGTTTCATCTGGCTGGGCCTTCACTTCTTTCACCTCGTCCATGAGATGCATGGAAGGAATGACCGAAGAATGCCTTTTGAACATTTTAGAGCTTTGCTGCTGCAAGAAAACATAAAGAGAGAAGAAGAACCTCTGTTAAACTCTGATATTCTAAGAAAGCTACACCAACAACAAACATTAATCTCGGTCTCTCTTGCATACGGACTCACCTCCTTAACGTCCACCAGAGACCTGGAGTGTCGGCTAAGCTGTTGCTCTTTCTCTTGAGGAGTAAAGCGAGATTTGATAGGCAGAGGGGAGCTCTCTCCCACTGGGGAGGTGGCTGGGAGTGGGCTCAAAGGGGCATCAAAGATCATCTCGTAATGACGGATCAACAGCTCGACGATCAGCGCCTGGTACGGGTAGTCCACGAGAGAGGAGAGTGAGACTTCAGCATCTGCCTGCCGTGGTTTGATCAACGTAGGCCCGAAGATAATTCCCAGGTTGCTAGCCGTCATCTTGTTCTCTTCTGCTTTTTCAGTCACTCTGTGAATGAAATTAAACATCTAGTTATTTAAAAGCATCCCAAGACTGCAGCAAAGTTCAACTTAAGATATCCGCATTAGTTTTAAGATACTATTTTTTTGTATACTCATGTGTGTTTGAATTTAGCAGGAGGAGCCCAAACTGGATTTACCTGTGAAGGTGTCCAATGAGGAACTGCAGAGTTTTGTAATGAGCCGGAGGTAGCTGACGGAGAAGGTCTTTGATCTTGAAGAGGACCCTGTTGAGTTCCACACTGACCTGAGGAGTGTCTGAGACGGGGCTGCTTCGCGAAGCCTCTACCTCATCCACGATGATGCTCTGACTCTCTTTGGCTAATCCAATGAAGTCGTTATAGTAACGAAACAGGACGAGAGGCTCTGGGAGCTACACAAGAAAAGAACATTGATGTCATTGAGTGAGGCCTGTGAATCATTGAACTACTTGTCATGATTTGCTCTTCTCGACGTTATACGCACCTGTCGCAGGTAAAGTTTGAGTACATTGCTGATATCGTGGGGATAGAGATCGGAGAGCTCCACCAGGTCTTTCCCATTTTCAAAAGCCTGGCATAGCTTTTCCACTCTGGATTTAGCTCCGTTGACCCGGTAAATTCCCTTTAAAGAGAAAAAGAACAAAAATTCCCACATTAGCCTGTGGTCTGCTTTACACCAGAAAAAGAAATACACAAAGTTATTCGTAAGTGTACCTTGATGTTCAGGGCCCTATTCTCAATTTCAGAAGTGCACTTCTTGATGATGAAGGGGATCCCATCTGGGCTGTTTTTGGCTGCCTGGGAGAAGTCGATTCCAAACAGATGTAATTTGCCCTGGAGCTTCTTATGTCCACACTGAATGGCAAGTGTCTCAAGACACTTCTTATGACAGGCCAAAGAACACTGAAAAAAAAGAAGAGTAGATAGCGATCAGATGAGGTGTTACCACCATTCAACACTCTGTGATTGTGCTCTTAGCAACTGGAGATTATGAACTTTAGTCAGTTTTCAAAAAAACAAAACAAAACTATTCAGTTAGTTAAGCCTTAGCATAAGGTTATTAATCCATAAACAAAGCCAGAGCCAAACAACAGAAATAACAGTGGAGTTTATCACAGCAGATCAACCCTCAAAGATCTTTATCAAGCTATGGTTAAAAATGTTGCGAACCTGCTAGAAATAACCATTTTTCAGTTCCAGCTGAAGTGTTTTGGTCTGACTGAAAGTGTGTGTGTATGTGTGTGTGTGTGTGTGTGTGTGTGTGTGTGTGTGTGTGCGTGCGTGCACGCCATTTAGTTCTCACTTCTTCACACTCAGCTCCGTGAAAGACCACGAGGCTGTCACACTCTCTGCATTTAGACGGAGCGCGGAGCTTCCTCAGTTTGTGTGTCTGTGCTGCCTTTGACATCTGTGTGTTCCGGAAAGGTCCGGGTGAGCTTGCTGTCTCTGTCACCATTTCATTGATGCCTGTAAAGTCAAGGAGTAAAACATATCTCATAATGTAACAGATCTCAATACTGTCCAGTGAGCACAGTGCAAACAGCTTGATTAACAGTGTATTTACAGTAAGAAATGTTTGAGATGTCAGAGATGTTACTAAATGTGGACAACAGTCTAAGCAAACAGACTGTCACCGTGCACAGGTCGCATGTTTAGAATTCTACACATTCTCAAAGACATGGTATTTCACAATGAAAAAGACAAAACAAACTAGAAATACAACCTTTGTATTTAGATAGCAAGGGCTGACTGGTTGCTATACAACAAGCACAGAATGACTCACCATTGTCTGAGGGTGATGGGGGCTCTCTCTCGTCCAGGTCATCTGCTGAAGACATAGTGCCAGTGGAAGGAGTGCGTGGAAGCCTCCTTTTAAAATCACCTGTTCCAGAGCAGAAAATACCAATGAGCTTCATCACTGGAAACCAGTCTGCTGCAAACTGACCCTTTGTACCCTATGGTTTTAAAGCTAAATGTGGAATCAGTGTCATGCAGAGGATCATGGTCCTTATGAAGAGACCACCCAATGGAGTATCAAAAGTGATTGACACCTCTATTCACTGATCAATCCTCTACTCAGTTCCCCTAATTCTGCTAATGGCTCAAGAGTGATGACCTTCCTGGACATCTCTCTCACACATTTGCAAGGATTTTTTTCAGACAATACGCTTTTGGGTGAACAGAAGTAAGAGATTCATCCAAATGAATTAAACCCTGACCAAAAAAAACAAAAAAACATTGTTACTGGGGACTTTGATCAGCTTTCTAAAGTTGTTTCGAAAAGTTTTTTGTAAAGTTTTCATCATCAGATCATAACTTAAGCGTTGCACAATAACATTTCGTTATTGTAGGCGTTTCAGATGAATCGATAACAGCAAGCATGAAATAACAGCTTTAAAAATGAGTACAACTTATCCAAAAAATGTATGGTATTCTTCGAAAGCATTCTGAGCATGACTCTGGATTACTGTTGATGACAGAGGGCATTGTGAGAAAGAGAGGAGGCCGTGACCGTCCTCTCCGTCATCCAAATGCTATGACATAACAGTCATCAATCACTCTCCTTTGGCTTAGATAATGACAGGCTTACAGCGAGGAAGAGGAAAAGAGCAGCTGTTAAAGCGTTTGAGGTTACACCAGGTGAGATAGGATTTGTGTGTGTGTGTGTGTGTGTGTGTGCGCGTGCGCCGGATGTGTGTGTGTGTGTATTGTACCTGGACTCGCGGTAGGGGAATCCATGGAGCGAGATTCACTGCTGCCTCCAGCACTCTCAGAGTCACTACACATCCCTCCACTCTGGCTCCCTGTGCCCCAGGCACGGAGGGGAGCCTGGAATCTCAGAGCTGAGGAAGAGATGATACACATGACATATTTTTTTTTCCAAGTTCATATATAAAAAAAAAAAAAAAAACTTTCAAAATCTGCTCATATTCAAAGACAGACAAAAATATTTCTTTGTTGTAATCTCCAAGCTGGTCTGGCATTATTATCAAAACATCTTTATGAAAGAGCATTTCTGATGTTCTGAAAAGGTTGATGATTCTGAAAGGTTTACAAAGCATTATGAGATTATAATTAAGCGAGCTGTTAATAGAATCGTTGAATTGAGCCCTCGCAGTTAATCAGTTGCTTTAGCGTGAAGGAGCTGGAAATTGCAAGGGGATCACTCAGTTTTCTTCATAAGAGTGCTAGTCATAACTATGAGAAAAATCAACCAATGGTAAGCACGTTGGAATGCAAGTGGGATTAAAATTATAAATTAGATCAGAGATGACATGTAATCATTACTAAAAAAAAAAAAGACCCTTGAGTTAAAAAAAAATGAATTTGAACACTTGTGATTAAAATGAAAAAATAAAAAAAAAAGTATTCCTCCTGCTAGAGCAGGGCAAAGAAGCAGAGGCGCGTGGCCTGAGTGAACTGGTGTGAGTTCATGTGGGCTGATGTCGAGCGGTCCTGAAAAGAGCCGGAGCCCGTAAATGATGGAGTCAAAGGGGGACAAGATGGAATCTCAAAGGCATTACAGATGGACCTTGGCAGGCCCTGTCTGTGGCATCACGCCGGGAACGAAGCAAAAATTCATTCTGGTTCCCCGCCCCGACACCCTTTGTCCCACAGCCTAAAAACCTCAATGGCGCTTTACTCTGGCCACTTCACACTCTCTCATTGTCACCATTGTGCTATGACTCAGGTGCTAATGTAGCCACTTCAGCTAACGTGTTTTGTCAGCCGGTGGGCCGGTGTGCATATCTCAGGTGACGGAGATATGATCTAAAGTCATCAGTGAGGGGGACGGTGTGAGTCTCTGACAGAGCTGACATAAACATTCATCCTAGGGGACTTAACTGAATAAAGGAATTACGTGGAAGTTTGCCAAGTTCCATTGTGATGCAATCTGAATTGATTTCATTGAAACCAACCAGCGTTTTTTAAGGAACGGTGAGTGTGTTAGGAAGTTGAAATTAACATAAAGGAAAACAACTGACATCTATGTTTTAGTCTGACAGATGTTAAAATTCCATGGGAATCTGTTAAAATTTCAGGATAGCCTATTTGAAAACAGTCTCTAAACCAAAACCAAACTCTAAGCCTTTGACCTAAAACATAAAAGGATCCTAAAACCATTATAATGCAGCAGTTTCTTTTTATGTGGAGCTGGTAAATGTGACCAGTCTGGATGTGTCAAGGGAGATGTGTTTTATGGGGTACCTTGAATGTCTGTGCTGCTGCTGGAATGTCTCTCCGAGATCTTTCCCACGCGCGTGTGGACGGGACTGTCCACGTCCTCTGTGCCGAGAAAGTCCCCCGACGTGACGGACACCTGCGAGAGGTTCCCGTGGGACGAGTGACTGCTGCTCAGCGACCGTTTTGTCATGGGCAACCTGGTTTACAAAAACAGTCGCGTCGTTATGACCAGATCACGCAATTTATTTGCACTCCCGAAAGACTAAGGTCAGAAAATTTAAGACTTAATGATCCTGACCTACAGTAATCTCACAGTCCATGTAAACACACTTCTAGCTTGTCTCAGCTGGTTTTAGCACGACAATGTCAATGTCACAAACGGACCATGAACGTAGCAGACAAATTCTAACCCAGAACTCCGAGACCCGTATATTTATCGGCCCCATGGTAAAAAAAATCCAATAGATATAATTAACTTGTAATTAGAATCCTAACAAAGCAGTCCTAACCAGTCTTATCCAAAACTGGCTGATTTGTGACATGTTATCTACACAAACAGGTCCAGTGAGGCATGGATTGGAGCTGGATTTAGCCATGTCTCAGTGTCATGAGCTTTTCTGATTGCATTTGTTCTGCTTTTCCCACAGCGCCGCTGTCTCTCAGGGTCTTTTGATCAGCACACAGGATTGGGAGGAGAAGGAAATAAGCAAACAACAAAGCAATTCAGTGCCACACATAACGTCTGTCACTACCCTTGAATCACACCACTGATTTTACAAGGCCCCGAACAAAAGGTCCTCAAATAAATCCGTTAACAGACCTGCTCTAAAAAAAAAAAAGCTACGGGAGCAATGGCCTCAAAGCAACAAGGCTTAAGGGGCTGCTCTGTGAACGGGCTAGCGTTCTAGGTTTGGAGATGGGATTTTTTTTTTTTTTACATGGAATCCAATCTTATGTTTCACTGGAACTGAATTCAGGAAAAGGTTTTATGAGGTAAAACTGTTTGACTGTAGGTGATCCAGCCATGGAATCTCTTCGGTTTTGATTAGAGTGGCTTTCGGTCCAGCTGTGGGTAAGCAGGGCAGTTGAAGGTAAAGAAAACAGAACTAGACACTTCCCCTCTTCTCCCATCCCCCCCTTCTCTTCTCTTATTCTATCCATCATTCCCTCACTCCCCCCTCCGACTGCAGCCATTTCCTCAGGAAGGCCTGTGGACGCCCATTCGATTGTGTTACATTCTTTCTAACACAATCCCTCACTCTCTCTCTCTCTCTCTCTCTCTCTTTCTGTCTTTCTCTTTCCCTGTCTGTCCATTGTAACATTTTGAAGTCCAAGAACTAGATGACAGAGCCTGGTTTCACAGACAGAGCCTTAGAAGGCAGCTCTGCATATTTACAAGCTCAGAATCATCTGCATGGTTAACTGCATATTATTCACCAAACAGACCATGTACATTTAAAAAAACAAACAAACAACAACTTCCCCTCGGTTACATGTTTATTAGTTATGACTATGATGCAGACGGGCAAGAACATTTACCTAAACATTATTCATTCAAATATCACTAATTGGAGAGTCAAACATGATCAGACTGTTAGATAGTCTCAGGAAAGGTCTCTTTAGACTTACCCAGTGTTGTTCTGTGTGAGTGGAGCATCAAAAGAGAAGGACTCCACTCTTGTCCTGTCTGAGGGCAGATTCCTGACAAACTCTGTGTAGCGCTGGCCTGGCTCGTATAGTTTAGCGCTCTCACACAGAGACTGGTTGTTGACTGGCAGAGACACTACCTGTGCCTGTTGCATTTGGAACCAGTTCACCGTTACCTGAAGGCAAAGCACCAATTATCAAACGCATGCATTTTCAAAAGTGAGACTTTTGCTCATGAAAAACTGATAATGTTTCTCCATGCATCTGAACTGTTGTAACAGCATATCTCTCCATTATATAACCGCGCAGCAAATTCATTCGGTGTTAACATAACTTGTGTATGGAGAATCTAAACACTGTCAGAGTTAACACTGCCGAACTCCACAGTGTGAATACAGTCCGAAATGGTGTTGAAACGATTGAAATCATCATTCTTTTTTTTATCTGTTAGTTTCAAACATGATGTGAAACAGAAGGTCTCTGTTTATTGTTGGAGTTCTGTGACTCACTGCTTTCAAGGTCAGGTCGCACTGAAAAACCAGTTCCCTGATCTGTGTAAGGATCTCGGTCTTCACGTTGGCCAGGTCAACTCTCTTCACCCCCACGTCTGTGATACAGGCCTTGTAATGCTCCTTCGCCTCCTCAGCCTGCGGACAAACGCCAGTCAGGACTCACAACACCAACACAAAGTGCCAGTAACTCCTCATACTAAACATCTCACATAATCACTTTGACTTTAAGACTCCTGCCTCCTTTCTCTCCAATTCCCTCTAAACACAGATATAAAAAACACTGAGCGTGATAACAGAAACTGAATTTGTTTAGGGCTACACAATAAGAGAAGAGGAAAGCAGACAAGGATGACCAACATTCCATTTCTAGAAGGTTCCATTTCTGAATCATCGCGCAGTGTTACTGATCAAACCAGCTAATGGAGGAATGCATAACCAGGTAGGAACTAGGGAACCAGGCTTCAGATCAAGAAACGATTTGGAATACCAAAGGCCTGAGAACTACCACAAACATAGCGTGAGTGGAGGTCTTCACCTCCAAGTTAATGGAGCGAGGGAGGGACGGAATGAGAGGTTGAAAAAGTGATTGAGTGAGAGATCAAATGAGCGCGTGAGGGAGTGAGTGAGTGATTCAGTGCGTGAGTGAGCGAGCGAGCAAATGTGTGAGTGAGTAATCTGAGTGATTAACTGGGGAGAAGTGGACGTACCTTCTGCAGAGCTTCCTCCTCCAGTTTGCGTCGTTTCTCAAGCTGCTTGCCTCCTCCACCAAGCTGCTCCTCTTCTACACGGCTGGTGGAGTTCCGTGCTTTCTCGTACTCCTCTTGTCTCTGAGCCTGTAGAAGTCTGGCCTTCTTCAGGGCACTGTCTGCCTCGTGCTGGAGAGCACGCACACAAACACACACACACACATACAGGCTGTTACAGCTTTTTGACTCAAGCTAACAGTGTGAACAGTTCACTTCCTTCTTTTCTTCTGCATCACTATGGACAAGGGTATGTGTGTGCATGTCTGTGTGTGTGTGTGTGTGTGTGTGTGTGTGTGTGTGTGTGTGTGTGCGTGTGTGGGTGTGCATGTGCGTGTCTGTGTGTGTGAGCACACACAAATACATAAAAGTCTGATAACAATGTCTGTCCAATCAAAGTATACAACCCAAATCGCCATGTACTGGCAAACTAGGAAATTTACACAATTGTTATTCTTGAAGTTCACTGGTAGTCAAAAGGAAATACACACTTAGCGGTCATTGGCACAGAGAGATCCCGGACATTCTCTCTCTCTCTCTCTCTCACGCACACACACACACACACACACACACACACACAATCATACAATCAAACACACCACAGCAGACTCATCCGTAAGCACAAGCAAAACCTTTATTTGTTCTAATCCACTTCCTTCAATAAACCACACGCAGCCCTAACACAAAGACACATTGTGGATAAAACAAATCTCATCCTTGACGCACTTGAGCTTGAGGAAGAAATCACCTTTTTTTAACCCATGCCGACATATTCAATCACACAGATGAACAGAAAACAAGGGCTAACGTTTAACAGACAGAGGTTCTTCAAGGACAGGGAAACAAAGCAGGGAATCGAAAACCTCTGCCAAGCTCTTTAAATACTTTCTTTAAACATGTCCTTTAACCCTACCTTTAAAGTATTTCAAACGCTTTCAAAAGAAAAAAAAAGAAAAGAAAAGAGAAGAGAAGAAAAGAAAAGAAAAGAAAAGAAAAGAAAAGAAAAGAAAAGAAAAGAAAAGAAAAGAAAAGAAAAGAAAAGCACTTACCATTTTCTTTTGCTCCCTTTGCCATTGCTCCTTGACTTCTTTTCGTAATTTGTCCAGCTCATTCTTGCGTGCCTGGAGCGGCTAGAGGTAAAAAGCAAACACACACACACACACACACACACATTGAGATGTAAATAGAGCTCTTATCCATCACCTGTGCTATAAGATGCATTAAAAAAAAAAAGATCAAAAGTATAAAATCAGATTGGAAGGTCAGATTGAAAACCATACCTGCATGAATTTGTTGGCCTGCAGAGCAGCAGCGGTCTGAAGGAGGACCTGACTGTACTCGATGTCATTTTTGAACGCAGACACGTAGATTTCCCGAAAAGGCATGTACTCCTGTTGCTCAAATGATGGTCCAAACAAATCAGAAATGAAAGTAAAGTATGAGATAAAAGAATGAATCAAAGTCATACGTTTTTATTCTCTCAGAATATGAATGACTGGGAACTGTGAAAGGTTGTCGTGAGTTTCTGTGCGTAGAAATAAAGAACAGAACTGAGAACAGGACAGCGAACAGAACTGAGGGAGAAATGACCTGTTGACTTGCGAGAGTCTTTGCAGATTCGGCCATTTTAGCGTAGCTTTTCGCACACTCAATGTCTGTGGAAAAAAGCAGAAGTTATGAAACACACTCTGTGCAGAGAATGACAAGTGGAATACCAGGCCCTGAAGTGCAAGAGCTAAATAAACAGAGCAATCTTGTTATGTCACACCACACAAACCCACCTACACACACGCTAACACACACACACACTCACACACACACACACACACACACACACACACACACACACTCACACACACACACACACGCACACACACACACACACACACACACACACTCACACACACACACACACACTCACAGATACACACGCGTGTGTGCGCGTGCACACACACACACACACACGCACGCACGCACTTTCTCACACTGAGTACACAAATGAGGCCCAGACTGCGCATATCTGTCAGTAAGATACCCGTGACAGATTATACTGTAAAAAAAAGTTTTATCATTGCAGCAAACACCACTGATAGGTAAACCTCCATCAGTCTCATACGCGAAAATGAGATCGAAATCTTCACCGTCGGTGTCACATTTTAGATTCAGATTCCACTCATTTACATCCATAACTAACTCACCACATTCATACATAACTAATTTAAGACATTTTTGGTCAGTTGAACATAGGTTGACGTCACAATGATCGACAAACAAAACTCGACAGCATCAAAGCGGTTCCGAGGTTTGCGTGAAACTCAAGACTGTTACGCACTGAATGTGGTGACGGAAACCTGCGTCTATTTGTATGTTACGCTCACCCATACTGAGACGTTTTTCCACCCATGACAGTAGCTCCTTGGTGTATTTGGACCAGGCTTTGGCATAGTGAAGGGCTGACTCCACGCCGCTGTCACTCCTAAGCAGTGCTGCATCCACCTCCTCCACCCGTGCCGGAGGGCTGGGGCCTGTGAAGACAGCGGACACGTACCCCGAAACATCAGTGAGGGTCACCAACAGACGCCTATGCATGGTTCATGCTAAGCTCTAATTCACATGTGCATGTATATGTACGTTTGCCTGTGTGTGTGTGTGTGTGTGTGTGAGGGTATGTGTGTGTGTGTGTGTGTAGGTAGGTATGTCTGAGTGACAGATAATAAAAGCTCTTCCTGACCTTGGGACGGAGAGTCAGAGCTAATGCGGACTGATACTAAGCAGAGCGGACAGGGATTTGATATGACAGCGTTATGACAGCTGCTTACATTTACAACTCACTTCTGTTGTTTCCATAAACACACTACGAACATGTCAACAATGCCAGAGCTTCCCACCAAAGATCTCCTAAAAAGGAGACCTGTGTCTCTGATTTATAATTTGCATTCATCTAATAACGAAAGCAAAACACGCTGAGGTTATTCAGACAAACAAATGTCTGACATGATGTTCAAGCAATGAAAACGTGAATAAAAACAAAGAGGATGTTCAATAGTTCAATTATAATTATATAACAGTGGAGTATGGATAACACGTTAAAAATAAACAAGTTGTGAAACAAGTCTATGCGACACCACTTCGTACAAAAGAGCAACAAACTGAATGTAAGCCGTTTAGCACTCAATACACAACTAGTGAGGAATAAACTTGTATAGTACACCCTTATAATGTGGTACATTTGTGTGTTAGAGCTGTAATTTGAAAGCTGACTTCTGACGTGACAGTAAATTGTTGTCTTGTGTTGTTACCTGGAGAGTCATCTGGCACGGATCCACCAGACTCTACTGACAGGTTCTCAAAAGACTGAGAATATAAAAAGAGAAAGAGAGAGAGACAACGATGAGTGTCAAGCCATAAAAGCCACTCACAAAGAAAAATTAGGCTAGAGACAAAAGAGAAAAAACAAAACAGCTTTCTTACTCCCTGCTTTTGCATGGCCCCTCAAAAAAGGACACACAGTACAAAGCCACACACGCTACACTGTCGCACGGTGTGACCACTCGCTTTCCACTGGATATTTCAGGATCACAGTCCAAACAGGAAAAGGTCTCTTCTCAAAAACAGACCTTGTTTCTATTTTTCCCCCCATAAGATCAAACCCTTTGACCCCAACTCGACGCAAGAGACGGAGCCCATATCCTTTCTTCAATCCATTTCTATCCATTTTCTCATGGCGGTAAACCACCTGTTGTTTTCCCGTTTTAGACGTTTCCAGAGTCTTAAGAGAAACAGACAAGAGAAGATGGCTCACCCTGCTTCTTTGTGTCTGGGGAAGCCCCGTGGATGATCCATTCTCTACATCTCCCATAAGGAAGTCAGAAACACTGAAAGACACATGTGCTGAGTGAGATGCAGTACAGACACAGAGAGAAAACTGTGGCTGAACACAGAAAGCAAATGCATCAAATATTCTCACGTTTTAATACTTTAATGCTTTTAAAACTGTAATAATACTTAACATATAATATCACACTTCTATATAAACAGTAACTTAGAAATTCAGAAACCAAATTTAAAATTTGCAACAGTTTGTCTGACTTGGGACCCGGGACTTGGGACTGATAATGTGAAATATATCACATGAGCTTGTTTTACAACATGCCTTTCCTGCAGCCCTAACACACACACACACACACACACACACACACACACACATACACACACACTCACACCCAGAACTGAACACTTGTGTGAATATGCACAAACACACACATGCATGCAGAATATGCACACACACACACACACACACACACACACACTCACACGCAAACACACATACGTACACACAAACACACATACACACACACACTGTATGCACACAATACACAAACATGCACACATGCATGAATATGCACACTCACATACAGACACATACACGCACACAGACACTCAGGATGGACGAACTAAACCATGAGTCAGAGACAGCAGATACACTCCCTATTTGAAAGAAAGCAGTGGTTATCAAATCAAACAGATGTGAGTTGTACAAACACCATATCTGCTGACATGGGAACATTTCTCTATGGTGCTATCAGCGATTAGTCACCCACAGACTGTGTTTTAAACCATTAAGTACATCTAAGAGTAGCTCTTCCACGCAGAGAGTTCAAATTTAAACATTTTTTCGGCGAGCTGTCTTATCATTTGTGTGGAACCTTCATTTTGACTTACACATTGCCAAACGTGAAGGCCAATGTATCTATAGATGTGTAGATCTCTCCAAAGAGCTTCTGCTTGTTCTCTTCATTCACTTCATTGAAGTTCACTCCTGTCAAAAAGTGAAAGAGCTTTAATGTCGACATGTGAAAGCGGATAAGATGGGAAACTGACACGAAAGCCTTCGCTCTCTAAGGTTACGACTAAGGCACAACACGAAACCTGTCATTAACACAAACGTGCTGATCGTCACCTCTCTAAGCAGTACACAAAGTCCTGAAGGTGGTCCATGACAGTGTTCTACTGAAAAATCAGGTGAATGGAACAATACACAGAATACTGAATAGAATCGAGGCAGCTCAAAGCTTTCTCAGATGTTTTGGAGAAAAAAAAAAAAGGGTATAGGTCTGACTGACTGGTTAGAAGCTGAATACTACAGACAAGACGCTACAGAAAAACAGACAGTATAAAAGGAGTAGCTGTTTTAGGAAAGTAACTAAATGACTCGGTCAGTAATCTGGTGGGAAAAACCCCCCCCCAAAAAAACGTTTCCTGCAATGAGTCTAAACACTCTAACGGCTGGAAAGAAGACGGCCAAAACATTAGTGCAAATAAGCTACAATCAGTCTCCACAATAAACTTCCTGTCAAACTCCAAGGACAGAAAAATAAACTAGGCGAGAGTGCCTCCAAATCGCTCAGACACCACCAAAAAACCCACTGACGCCATTCCAATTCCCATTCCAAAGCTTGGACATCCTCACTCCTTCCGTCCGCACCAGAAACAGAGGGGAATTTTGGAGCTCTGGAGGCCCTCAGATTCCAGAGTCAATCACTTCAGCTAATACTGTTCACACTTTACCACCACAAACTTTCGAGGGAAACTCCCCTTTTTTTACCGCAGGTTTACACACATTGTTGGTCTGAAGGGACAAATCCGTCCATTTAGTTCCTTGTCAGTGTTGTTCTGTGAATAAATAGAGGGATGCAAGTCTCAGAGGTCCTCAGTCTTCTCTAAGATCTGAATCTCTGGACGAAACCTCAGCTCTGTGGTTTCATTTCACTAATATGTACCCAGGCATTTCTTTTTTTTTTTTTTTTTTTTTTTAGTGAAACAGGAAACAAGTGTACGAAGAGCCCCAGCCTTAGCGAAGGCTTCCTGTCTGAAAAAAAAAAGAAAAAAACCCATAACGTGCCCTCTGAATCCGCCAGTCTGTGCCACTTACCCACAGCCAAGCTTCCCATCAAGCGTGTATACCCCCTCGCATCCAACCCAGAGCGTGTCACCCAGTGCAGAAATGAAGAGAATAAGGATGCTAGCATGTACTTCCTATTGAGATTGAAATGGAGTTTTCTTTCAAGCTTCTCAGCACACTCCTTAAAGATTTTCCCTCTCGCCGAATGCAGGCAAAATTTTTCTCGAAAAAACAAAAAAAGACCCTCTGAAAAGTCTTTTCATATGCATCCAATGTGAAGAAACAGAGGCCTTCAGTAAAGAGGTATGGTGTATATTCAGGCCGGTATATGGTGGAGGACTCCACCGGTGTAGGAGCGGGAGGAACAGTGTGAGTCGCGTGGATCCCTAGCGTCTCTGAAGCACTTTGCGACCTCATGTCTGAATCTACACCTCTCCCAGCATATAGCGACCCCCCCCCCCCCTCTCCAGCCCCCACCCCACCCTTCAACTACCCCTCCAACAGGACATCCTGAAGCTCACGAGAACACAATGGCAGCCCTCTGCAGCCACTCACAAGCGTGGAAATTACATCATCAAGCAAAAATGGCATTGTTTTTTTCGCTCTCTCTCTCTCTCTCTCTCTCTTTCTCTCTCTCTTACTCTGGGAAAACACAACACTGCGGGTGGCTAATCAGTGTCAACTCTGACTCAGGGGAAGCTAGCTGACAAAACAGATATTGACGAGAGCAAACTGAACTGGACACGCATGCAGACTTTCCATCTCTCCCACAACTAATATTAAACTTTAGGCATGTACGGATTCAATTCACAGGTCCGCTCATAAGGAACAGCAGAAAACAGAAATGTACTTACTTTAAACAGTCAAGACACAAAGTACGAAGGGTTATAAACTGTCGTTCTCAAGGCAACACGTCTACAGTAGGGGAGCGAGCGGCAGTGAGGTTTACTGTCAGTTAGAATGTGGTTTGAAACCAACTGTAGGTTTTGGAGGTGATGAAAAACAGTACAGCAACGAGAGCTATGGCTGTAGAAAATAAGCACACTCCCACTCTGCCTGCCGCTCCGGAGAGAGAGAGTGTCGACAGAAGACACGCGGGTTATTTCTGAAACCTAACACTGTCAGCAGTGCACTTGAGAGAATCACAGTGCTCTGATACAAAAAAAAAAAAAAGAACATCAGAAAGAAAAAGGGGGGAAAATCACATGATGGCTCACATTCAAGAAACCACAACAAGGGGTTTCTTTCTATAAAATGGAACGCTGTGCATTGAAATGATTAAGGATGGGGAGCCATAGGCATGTCAGTAACAGCAAAATACTTTCCCGTTAGAGACCTGCTCTCTCGAAGGGAAAGAGTCCAGAATCCAAAGAAAACTGAGTCAAAGCTTTCTGCCTTGGAGCTTCTCAGTACCTCCACAAAAGCTTGCTTGGACTCCTGCTGTTTTGGATCTCATTCTGAACCTCAGGCAGTGTGGCCAGAGTCATACTCCAACAGTGAGGGTATGAATGAGGCCAAACATGTAGGACTGCAATCTTCTCTAAATGCACTAAATGCACCGCACTCCTTTAGGCCAGTCCTGTAGCTCTCACAGCCTGATCTGGAGATTCAAGCTTCTCTTATTTTTAATCTCCCAGAACACACGGATTAATCCAGTGTCATATTACATCAGTAAGTTTGTGTGTGTGAGTGTGTGTGAGAGAGAGACAGAGAGAGAGTGAGAGAGAGAGACAGAGAGAGAGAGAGAGAGACAGACAGAGAGAGAGAGAAAGCGAGGGAGAGGGAGAGGGAGAGGGAGAGGGAGAAAGAGAAAGAGAAAAAGAAAAAGAGAGAGGGAGTCAGAGAAAAACAGAGGGAGAGAGAGAGAGAGAGAACAGTGCGTGCTACATTTTGGCCCTCTAGTGGAAACCAGAGGAAGTGCATGTCCATTTAAAAATCTGAACTAGTCACTGTTTCACTGGAGTGAAAAAAAAACGATCCCAGGAACAGACTTCGAAGACAGAAGGTTTCAGTCGCTTGCAAATTTCCGTTCATTACTTCTTGTTCTTCTTCTTCTTCTTCTTCTTCTCACTTCTTCTTCTTCTTCTTCTTCTTCTTCTTCTTCTTCTTCTTCTTCTTCTTCTTCTTCTCCTTCTTCAACACAGAGCCATTAATATTAAAACTTTGAAATGAGGAAGCCATCTGCTTCAGAGACAGGTTTACTGAGACATGACACACCGTGCATACAACAGTCAAAGTCAAGCAATACGTAACAGTCCGCACTGAAGCACACAGTGTCTACACATTGGCCCACGGTCACCAGACTAATGTAAACTAAACCCAGACCTGAAATTCACCTAATCTCACCTCTGTTTGCTCTACTAAATGCAACCCCCTCAATTACTTCTAAACTGGAGAATAATAAACCAAGGGAAGGGAGGTTATCAGAAAATTCGGGTGAACCAGGCTTAGTAAGAAAACACACACACTCAGCCCCCCCCCCCCCCCCCCCACACACACACACACACACACAACCCCACCTCTTCTTTAGGTCAGCTTGTCCCTGCTCTTCATAAGCAAGGGGCAATGCTAGAGGTACGGCACCACATCAGTTTTGTATTGCAAACTGAGAGGAGGCAGAATCTGAGATTCTTGTGCGCGCGCCAAGTGAAGCATTGCCCTGCAGGCGAGATGCTAATCTCTCCGCGAGGGGAGTGGAGCGAAACGGGATTCCTCCGCTCTTCTCCGCTCGACTCCCCGAGGGAAAAGCACGCAGAGTCCCGCCGCCGACAGCTCGGCATTGTTCTATTCCTTTCAACCTCACGACTTCATTAGCCAACGGAATAATCTCCAGGGAATTCTGTGGCTTGAAAAGAACAGAGGTTTCATTTTTTTACTGTTTTGTTTAAAAGTTCGCCCTCCTTCGTTCTGTCCAGAATGATGCAAATATCACCAAAAGAAAAAAAGAAAAAAAGAAAAAAAAAAAGCTGGCCAAGTCCATGGTACTCCAGTGTACAAGACACAACTCTACAGATTAAAGACTGGGAGCCCAGAGTGGGGATATGGTGGAATAGGCTGAAATTTGGAGACAAAAATTGTTTTTTTGAGGTCTTGGTGATACACCGCCTATCTGAAGAGGTGCAGAAGAGGGCACAAAGGTGCTCACCTTTGACCTTGGCGATGACTGTCCCAGCAGCACTGAGAATATCCACGGAGTTGAGCGTCTGATGTTTTCCGATCACGGCTTTAAGCACGCGCAGTAGCTCGCCCAGACGCTCGTGTACTACCTGGTGTAGACAGTCCTGGTGTTCTGAGACACACACACACACACACACACAAAAAAAAACAGAGGAACATATTAGAAAAACTTTGGATCTTACCGATACAACACACACGCATATGCAGTCAAATATAGAACCTTGCAAATGCTGGAAATTTTCAATATTTTATACTGCATTTTTTTCCTACAACTTCATCAGGTTTCAAATGATTTTGGAATTGAGAGCATAAAACACTGTAGTATGTAAAATCCTGTAGTATGTACTATGTAAATTCCACAAGCTTTTGATTCCACATCTCTCGTCTTCCTCTGATTAACGAAGCCACACAAAAGTAGCTAGAACATGAACAAGCCTACTGTGAGCTATAAAGCAGCACTAAAGCCCATAAAAGCATAAACGCATAAATCTGACCAATTTAATCAAATATAAGTTGGCTCATTTTCATTGTTTTCTCCACAACTCTGTTCTTTATTCTGTGGGACTAAAGACAATTTACCACGGACTGTCAAGTTTGATAACTTTTTACGTGCGTACAGACTGCAGTTCAGTTACACCCTTATTGCATTCCTTAATTTGACCACAAATGATTTTGATGAGACAGGTAGAGGAGTAAACATTTACTCTGAATGAGGTACTTGTAGTGGATGTGTACACGTTGGATGAAACTGCTCAAAGGTATGAGAGAAACCATAACATACTCTTAGTCACAGAGGAACTGCTTTCAATCAAGTTTTGTCCACTGAGTGCAAGAAACCATAAGTGATCCAATCACCTTGCTAATGACCCCTTAGCATGCCGAGAGAGTTAAGTCAGAGTCAACACACCCACACAATGAGAGTACTGCATGACCAAGAAACACTCCCCAGATACGCTCACTCTGTTTCTGACCCCCCCCCCCCCCCCCCCCCCCCCCTTACAGCAACGCAGAGCTACGGCTCTATGCTTTGGATAAAGCCTCCCGTGGGCCCGTTTTTCCCGCAAATCACACACATATACACACAAACACACATACACACACACACACACAAACACACACAGACACGCACTCTCTCTCTCACACAGAAACACCCACACAAACTCACACACACACGCACGCACACACAGACACAGACATTGAGTGGCAGGCAGTGTTAGTTCGTAAACTCTCTGTGCCATCAGATCTGTATTTGTGCTGACAGTAGCTGTTGGATTACCCCTGGCATGGAAAAGGGGATCAGAGAGACTTTAGCCGTCTCCCCCCTGTCCTTTTTTTTTCTTTCTGTCTCTTTTTTCGAAGCACCACAAAAAGAGCCTGCAGTGGAACTAATGCAGTCGTGAACGTGGCAGCCATGATGATGATGACAACTCCACCAAAACGCTGGGCAATGGGTGAAATTTTCACACAGTAAAAATGCCGCAAAAATAAACATCACTGTAACACATCGAGAACAACAGTAAGAGCAACATGGACTGGTATGGAAAAAATGTTTCTTAACTTCAACATGTTACAGAATGCATCAATAGTGAAAGTACACACAAACAAACACACACACACACACACACACATACTCACTTGCCACAACTTGGCACTTACATAAACACACACTTCATTAGACAGATCAAAAAGCCATTTGTCTGTTTTTATACCCACACCACTATGCAGTTCTCATTCAACCACGCCAACTGTCTGCATACTCTGTGTCATTTTCTGTTCCATGGCAACAGTTTCCATCCATCTTCATCAAATGTCACACACTGTTGTTTCCTGCACAGATAACCTGTTGCTCACTTCTAAAAATCTCGTCACGTGTTTTGTTTCAGTCAGGCTGTCTCCTAAAGCTCTCCACGTGTCAACGCAGCATTTTTTTTTTTTTTAGGGCTCAGAGATTCTGAGCGTTATGCTAAATTATATGTTTGAGGATGTTCCTCCCCATAGGAGACATCAGAGAGTCTTCACGAGACAGCTTAATTTTACATCTCAATCTCAGAGGGTTTCAGTAAGTCGCGTGTGTTTTAAAAGGCTGTCCAAAGGCAACTGAGGTTAAATCAACAGGAGCTATTTTAGTCAGTCAGATTTCAGACAAGCTAAACTTAGGCGGTAAATGTGAGAAAAATAACTTCAGAGTACGTTTTAGTTTGAAGAGTACATGCACACAGCAGGGCCCTGAAGACATTCTAGAACGATTAGATGCAAGGTATTTTGGTAGAAACACAAATGGCGGTCCAGGTGCACTCGGCAGGCTAACGCAGACTCAACCAGTTCAGGACAGGACTGCATTCATCCGAAGCCCTCAGTCAAGCCGGGACACAAGAGCACACATCGTTCTGAGCTCAGCTGAACAAAGCAACAGTCAATGACCCTGACCCAGAATCAGCACAGAGGAACCTACCAGCACAACAACATCACACTGCTATCATATCACCAGCATGTAAATCTTCCCGATATTCAGTTATGTAACTCTGTGGCAGAGAACTTGGTAACAAACAACACCAGAAGAAAACATCAAACTGAAAAGGATTAAAACACGAGACTATACATAAAGCATCGTAGAAAGTTCCGGAAAAATAGACAGAAGCTCAATCAGACGTTTTTTTGTTCTTTTGCAATTTCATGGCAGATAAAGTTTGGAGAACAGGACAACGACATAAACGGTTCAAATGCACGCTTAACATGTCTCGACCGTTTGGCATAAATTACGTTTATCCTTTATGTAGTTTATGCCAGATAGACCTTATGTTCCAATCTGAAAAAAAAGCGGCGAGAAACAAGTAAGGGGAGAAAAAGTGGGAAAGAAAGAAAGAGGCAGAGAGAGGATTTCACACCACAGTGTGAAGATGCGGCACATAATGAGCAGGTGGGTCAAAGTTTATGGCTAGTCGGCCGGAGCCTTAAGCTCTTAATTGGTCGAGGTCAAATTAGAAACCCTCTCTTCAAGACATTACACTTTGAATGACAATAATGCAAACAAAAGCGACGGACCCCATCCCCACACATCGCACCCCATTCACACAGAGTCACACAGAGCAGGGGCGAGGGGTGCCGGGAGGGGGTGTTCAGTTCTGACAAGGAGAGGGGCCACGAGACAGAGACACCCCCCCCCCCTTCCCTTACGCAGTCCACGGCACAGTGTAGTCGTTTGGACCAATCTTAAAAAACGACTAATTAGCACAACATTAAGTTCCATGCGCTTGCCCAGCGGGGCACGGGAGGAAGCACAGAGACACATGGGTTTAACCCTGTGGCTCCTTGTTTTTAGGACGCACAATGGGACGGGGCCTGTTCCCACCAGGGACCACCACGGGCCAAACACACTCGCTCACTCAGCGGAGGCCCGTTTTACCGGGAAAATGCACCCCCTCGCCAGCGCTGATGACGGGAAGCACTGTTTAACCATGACAGAGCTTTCAGCAGCCCCAGAAAAGCCTCCTTGATTGGGAGAAACCTTGCCTTTGTCCCACCAGACCATTTGCAAACAGTAGGGCTGTCTTCTCTGGAGCCTGCAGCATGAAGCATTTATGGAACAATAAATCTGACAGCAAAGCCTTTCAGCGTCTTTTAGGACAGGGGAGAGTGAGAGCGAGAGAGAAGAAGGGTGAGAAAGGAGACTGTGATTGAGTGGGGCTTTTAGGAAGGAGAAGAAGCAGGGACGATCTGTTCTCTCCCCAGGGTTGTCAGCTCACTGTGGGCCGGTGTATGAGATAGTCCACCGGTTCCCGGGGAAGCCCAGTCCTGCAGGACATGCACTGGTCTGCTCCAGTGGAGAGGCAGCAGGGCTAGCAGGACTCATGCCACATTTTCACCTCATTAGCGTCATGGAAACCCAGCATTCCAGCGTGGCCGTGTCTCTTGTTGAAATGAGAGGAGGGAGGGGGAGTAGGGATCCACAATAACAACACAGCCGGATCACTCTGCAGTGAGATGACACCTCAGAACACAAAATAGTCACAGGGCCTACACACACACACACACACACACATCCAAAAACACAGAGAAGAGCCCTCTAATAAGCATGACTTCAGAGCTGGTCCTTGATGAGCTCATGGCTTTGAAAAGGCACTCTTTCTCTACATACCAATCCATATCAATCACCCAACCTCTGATATGATTGCTCCAACCATTCCCTTAAAAACGCAACAAATGGGCAACAATTGGTAGCAAAGAGATGCGAGCTTACGAAATGAATTTCAATGTCACCGCTACCGTTCCAAACGATTATCTCTTGTTTTGCCTTATTTTTTTTACCGGCAAACTGTTACAAATAATTTGCATAACATATCGTGAAAACTGAAAATTGCAGTCGCATTTTTTTTTTTTTTTTTTGGCTGATACACTGCTTAACACTGTTTGAATCCGGCACAGAACTGAACGCCAGGCTGTAGCTAACCCTTCCCACCAAAGGTTAGGCAGAGAGACACAGAAACACTTATATCCATCAAATAGACAATATGATTTTGCGCTATTCCATTCGTTGGGACCTTGGATCTGTTCAGTCATGCATGTCAAATCACAGGAACAATGTATTATTAATGCCTCAGAACATTGAAGTGGACCTTGCGGGCCTTGGTCCACCGAGCATGAAAACGCTAAAAGTGTCACAACCTGGGCCCGTCACAAATTGGTCACATGAATGGAATTTATGGTCATAAATACGACACAGGTCAAAAGCTAAGGGTCCCGCTCTGCAAGTGTGGATTATTCCCTTGAATTTTATCGGAGACCACAAAGTACTGTAGATTTTGTGTTCTATGAACAGAATTCTTTTTTAAGTAAAAGTAAAATTTTATTGTTGCTTGGGGAGGGATTATGCTGATAATGGAAACATGATACCTCCTGGATGCATCAAGACCCACCACATGAGCCCATTCCCTGAAGACCGTAAAAACACGAGTGAGATGACTTCCCACGAGTGAGACCATAATCACAACACTGATCATCACGCCACATGTTCATGTTCAGTGCTTACAGCAAGTAAGGAAAATGCATGACCATGACTTGCAGAAGTTGTTCATGAGGTCTCATTTGAAGAACGCTGGAAATAAAATGAACTTTTGTGCTGCGCACCTTCAAAAGACTTGAAAAAAAAACAAAAAAAAAAACAGGACACTTAACCTTTCACATGGTTCTTTGACTAGACCTTCTTGCTTGGATGCAGCTGAGGTCTGCTTGGTAAAAGACCCCCATCAGGGAACTTCCTGCCCCAGGCGTGGTGGATGATGTCCTGCCCTATGACAGGGCCACTCCTGGGATTAGGAGATTACACACTACGCGGTAAAGAGAGGGACAGTCTGCCTCCCTGCCTTCTCTAGGCCAATGGATTCCCTGCTGCTCCACCTTTCAATCACTCTTTCTCATGACTGCACACAAAGAACCAATGTTTAAAAGAACACCCCCACCACACACACACACACACACACACACACACACACAGCTACAGCAGCAGCAGCATTCAGGTTGGTTTCAGAAGCTCCGAAGTGTCTTTCAGCTCTACAGATACCAGTCATGCACATTAGCTATTACCATGTGAAAAAAGAAAAACAGAATGCCATATGAAGGAATGACTATTTTCATAGCGTGACTGAGCAGCATGGCATGGCAATTGATTGCTTAGTGGCAGAGGTATCCTGAGTGTGAATGTGGTTTGATTGGAGAGGAGAGCCAGAACAGCGCCGTGATTGTAATGTTCTCTAAAAGGTCATCAATAAGAGTTGGTCTAAGAATTCCTCCATGTTTCAAGAGATATAAAGTGCTGAAAGGAATGACTGAGAGCTGATTTTAGGACAATGCTGGCCCTTCAATCAGACCAGTTTTGGCAAGACAGAGCGCTAACACTTTAAGGGACTCAACACCGATGAAATATTCCCAAATCCCTTTTCCAAAGCCAACAACGTGTTTACCCTCGGATATTTCCCTCTCTGGTCTTTTGCATATAAATCAGACACTTAGCATGGAGTCAAGAATGTGCTTTTTTCTTTCATTTGGCCACAGAGCTGTCCATCATACAGGGGAGCGAAGAGACAGGCAAACCTCTCCCTCCTGATCCCCCGTTTGTGTGAAGCACTGAGCACTGGCATTCCAACTATGCTTTATTCACGGGGCACTGAAAATCTCCCACAGAGCAAGGGCCCACCACAGGGCCAGACTGGAGGGCCTCAGAAAGCACAGTCTTGCTGGCATGCCTAACATGGCCCATGTGTCCCTGACAAGGCAAGACAGCTAGTGTCTAGTTTAAAGGGTTGCTGGATTTGGGGTGAGTGAGGATAAGCACATAGGGGTTCATTTTGGTGCACAGTGAAAAGAGAGCAGGAGCTCGGTTACAAAAGCTTGGGAAACACCTGTTGTTTGGACAGAAATGGATGCGTAAACAGGGCACTTGGGTAGATGCCTCATACCCTACCTTGAGCACCCTGGAATCTATCAAAGAGCATAGTTTAAAATGTGCGGTACGCACTAAACCTTTTCCAAATATTGCTTTTAGTGTTTCTCAGTGACAATGTGCAATGTGAGGTGCCACAGTTGAACTTCTGCAAGTTAGCAGTACCAAAATGACTTTTCTCCTAACACCATACACCTTTATTTTTTTTTTCTTCTTCCATTTCAAACACTTGACACAAAATATTCTCGCTCTTCATTGAAGAAAAGTGATGCTTTAAGTGCATCAGATAATAGAGGAAAGACACCCTTTATTCATCTTGTAAAATGGCCATATTAAGTGCATCTCCACCAGACCAGGCAGTACCAAATTACATATTCCTTCCCCCTGTGGAATTTTATCTTTTAGCAGTCCATGCCAATGGTCGCGGAAAAAAGCTATTTATCAAAATGACAGCTAATAATAAATAAGACACATAATGAAACTGCAGTGTATGTCACTGTCATGATATATGTTATACCTCTCTTCCCCTCTTGTCACAGGGCAACAAAATCAAAAAATGTAACACATCATAATAATTTCAACCATGTTTTCTGCCCAAGAGATAACATGACATTCAATCAAGGTGTGAGGTCAGTCAAAGCATACATCCTTTTAAATCAAGTCACAAAGAATGATAAAATAATAAATCAGACTGACTGGGAATCAACTAAGCTCCAGAAGAAATCCTTGGTGAAAATAATAGAGAATTATATACATGCATGTGTAAGCCCTCTTAAGGACACAAGGACTCACAAGTTTCAAAGCCCTTCAAAACACAATTTAATGTAGAGGACATGTCTGAAGAGGACACGCTTTATGCTAATGAGCTCATAACGATTCAGCTGGTGTACTCGCATTGAAGTGAAAGACGCTCATTACAGCATGAGTCCGTTCCATAACAGGTCCCATGAAAAACCTTTGTGCCAAAAGAGGGTCGGGCCACTACAAAGGAACTGGCTCTTTTCTCGCCCCCCAGTTATGAATTATGGAGATTTTGTCACAACAATGGGATCAGGGAAAACGCTGGATGTGTGTGACATTGCGACATTGTCTCTCAGTAAAGGAGGGGGCATAAGAGCGGAATATGTGTATTGTTTCAAACGGGCCTTTTTGGACGGTCTCATAGCTAGTTCCATCCCTCTTTACCAATCCATCCATTCATCCCTCCATACTTCCCTTCAAGCTCTGCTATCCGTGTTGACGCTGCAGTCGGCCCCAGGGGACTGTATGCGGTACCACCCCAGACACGCTTCACGCTCAGTTTGTTCATGTTCCAGTGTTTATCCTGCCATCAAAACAGTGGAGCCCTTCCCCAGCAACCTTAACTTTAAACTGCATGGATGTAATTGGACACAATGGATTGAGACAACCACCAGTAACCTCGGTCTCCTGCTAATCTAAGTCTGCTGACGATAACCAGTTGTGAGTTTGACACAGCGTGGGCCGCCCCCACACTGCATGTGATTGCATCCCTTTGATGGTCTTTCCAAGGGTTCAGACCCCAGATGCAAAACAAGGCCAATTAATCTTCAACTATCCCTGCCTTGTTCGTACCAGGAACCCACGGCACAAAAACATGGCTTGATGGACAGGCAAAATTCATTGGCCTTATAAGGGCCAGTGGTAGAACTGTTGTCTCTGATCCTTGTAGACTTGCCATGTGTTCAGGCGTTTGAGGAGATTAGCCTATTCCCACTGGTTTTGTGGTTAAAGAGAGCGGAGTGACACATTAATTCTACCTCTCTCTAGACAACTTTAATCCAATGTTGGGGGGCGGTGGTCAGAGGAGTGCCTTAATCCAATCTGCAGGGTAAATTTGCCATCTTGGTTTAAAATCCTTAAACGGCAGTTGGGGGTTGGCTTGTACTCTGTAGGGGAGTGTGTCTGATATATAGGTTAATCTACTGAACATATTTGCCATCTTGGTCTCCCAGGACTAATACTACAGCGAGACCCTATCAGTTTCCAGGGGTTAAGAGTTCTATGTTCTTATTCACTACTTCTGGTAAACTCCAGTTGAGGTGTTAACAGTTCTTTCAGAGGTTGTGAGTGCTTGGCCCATTTTCCACAGGTGGCGCACTAGAATAGAGAACAGGTGAGTAAATGTTTGGCCAGGTTGATATCTTCTCTAAACTCTCCCATTTCCTATTTCAAACAGATCTCATTCCACAGCTCACTCTATTTGGAATTGCCATCCAAGCCTTTATTTCACTGTTTGAACTCTGTTAAAAGCACAGGAGTTTTAAATGATTGGGTGGTATCTGTCACATTTTGAGAGGTTAAGTCCAGGGTCACAGAGCAACTGGGCTAATATATCTTTGAAACATCTTACCAGGTGAAAATGTGTATACTTTACTATATTACTATATATTTACTATATACTATACTTTAGTATATTGCGCCAAAAAGACACAAAAACAGTTGAGGAAATCTTAGATGGAAGCATACGGTTTCACACGGTAGAAGCCAAAGTTTATGGCCTTGACCCTCACATAGTTAACACAGAGTTCCAGGGGGTCAACACTAGCCCTTCTTAAACATTTTGCTGACTTACAAATCGGAGAAGACATAGCTCAGTGATGTAGCCAATCCAAACTGGTATCCCGTCCCGGAACAAATTTTACCCAGTCTGAACAGAACCCATAACCGTAAATCTACAGTCCAGTGAGAGAGTGTGAGTGAAAGAGAGAGAGAGAGAGAGAGAGAGAGAGAGAGAGGCAACAAAACCTCCTTTAGGTTTTGACCAGGAAAGAAGGAAAGAAAACAGCCTACAAATCTTCCCCTTAAGTGTAGTGGCTCATTAAACCCTACAAATCAGCATGGACCTGCCAGTGCATGGCCACCCGCAGTCTACGCGTGCAGCCACTCAGTTTGGTCGCCGAGATTTGCCTATGTTCTCTGTGTACTATATTTCCTTCTGTGGTTCTGCTCCATGCAGGGATAAATACTACAGCCATATGTCACCTTGTCCCGTGTAGAAATCTCCTGTTGAGCTGTAATCTCCTGCAGCTCTTTCTGAATGGGCTGATGATAAGGAACAAGAGCCTTGGTTCCCAGAAAAATACAACAACAACTACTAGTCAAATATCCTAACCTTACCCAAGCTTTTTGTTTAGGAAATCTAGCCTAACTGTAAATCCTTTGAAAAGATCTGTAAAAAGCACTTTTTGAGAGCATTCAGAGTAAAACTGACAATAGGGCTTGTAACTTGCACGTTTCGCAAAACCAAGAGTTGAATGAGATCTTCAAAGGAACCATGAGATCTGAAAAACAGATCTGAGTAACTCTTTAAGACCAGACTAATTTACGGTGGCTTTAAAAAAGGATCTGCTTAAGGCGGCCATAAAAGGAGCTTTTTTTGATAGAGGAATCAGCTGAAATACTTTACAGTGGATCTCAAATCCAGGGGGATATGCCATCAAAACAAGGCAGCATTAAAGCCACACAAAAGCCAGCATAGGCCAGTGAAAAGACAAGAGGGGGTCTAATTTTAGGCAAGCATTTCACAAGGGGTGATTTCAACCACAAATCACTAAAACAGCATCTAGGTTTTCTCAGTGGACTTGCAGCAGAGTCATTTTCCCACAAAGCTTTGGTATTGTGACATAGGAGGAAAAAAGGATAGGATATTTTCCTCTCTTCTTGTATATTTCTCATTTTTAAAAATAACTTCAACAGAATTTGACAGACTGACAAAATAGCACCACAGCAATTTATTAAGAGATTTACTGCAAATTTGTCAAAGTCAGTTTAGAAAACGATAACTCAGTTGCTACTGTATCTGAAGATTACCTCATGGGAAGAATGGAAATAGTCATTCCCAAAACATTCCTGGAGGAGTGCCAAAGATTAATCACAATGACGTTTGTTGTGTCAGACTTTTACTGTGTGTTGCACAACACCTGACGAACTGTTCTCAGCTCCTACCCAGTTAAACATTATAAGAAAATGTGCACTGATGCTGTGAAAAGCTCTTGTACAAGTAGTTTTCCTCACTGTCCCTTATCAGCCATGCTGATGAAGTTATTCAGTACAAATGACTCATTCAGTAAAGTACGGAACATCATAGGACAAATTCTTAAATGTACGGAGATTACACATCTTCCGCTGGAAGTTTACAAACACTAAATCCATACGGATTTAGGAAAAATGTGAGTCAGGATCAAACAGTTATTTTACAATTTCATAAATAATTAGCAAGCTGCTGACTCATAGGCAGTAACATCTTTAACATCTGCAGTCATTTGGCTCTTTGTGACATCACAAATAGTGACACACACGATCTCAGATCTGCTTGGTTTCGCTGAACCCGTATGAACCAAAACAAGTTTCCTCAAGATGAAAGGGCTTCCTTTTGGGCTGTAAATATGTGACCTCATCTTGTGTCTGAATCAGAGGTTCACGAAGGCTAACTGCCTCTCACACAGCCATCACAATGGGGGCCAGAAAATCACGTTTAGCCGATCAGAGGCAGCCCCCTGCGAATGGCGAGAGAGAGCAGCTCGGGATAGAGAGGGGGCCTAATCCCTCTCATAGACTCCGACTGCACCCCACAGTGAAGGAAGGTACAGACCCTCCACAAACTCCATATCATTACAATGCAAGACCTTCTCAGAGGCTTTCTCATCAAATGTATGCGGAGTCGGGGATTCATTTACTTTCCCTCTAACGTGAAAACGAAGATCAAAATAAAAGAACTTTGATCCTGCAGCAATCTTGTACTCTGGGCAAGGGCAATGTTTGATCATATGACTCCACAACTGCACTGTGAGCTGAAGTTTGTATTTGTCTTGATTCTGTTATGGATCAATGAGTGATTTAAAACAAATATTAGGCGATTTAATTCAGCGAGTTATTTTAAAAAAAAAATTACATTAACACAGAATATCTACCTCTTTATTCATAGCTAGTCTGAAGTCATATTTCTGTTAGAATTTGGCGCATCTGTCTGAGACAGAAGTGACACACGAATACTCTTCCTAGGTCCCCCTGCCCCTCTATTCAGCTCCACTGCAGTTAGAACAATCCCAAACCCCAACTTATCATTACCACAGGCTCATGGTACTACGGTTACAAAGAAAAGATAATGACCTTACAAAGACAATTTAAGTTTTTTTTTTTTTTTTCTCTCAAAGTTTTTACTCTGTCCTTTTTTTACAAAGTGTCCAGCGTCTAGCTACTGTTGATCTAAAGCACTAAAGCAACAAGTGAGCATTTGTTCTGCAGGAATGCAGGGTATGTGAGAGGGGGATGGGAGGGAGGATAAAAACGGTTGGACTGTGAGGAGGAGAGGAGTGCTTTTCCCACCCCTATCAAAATGATTAGCTGTGCCTTTGGTAATGGCTGAAGCTGAGAGAGGGTCAATATTGATACAACAGTTAAAAATACACCCAGGTTATTTTCCTCAAGGTTTCACACACTACTGTGTAAAAAAAAAAACTATCACAGTAAAATTATTCCAATAACATTTTGCCTTTAATATTAAAAAAAATGCAATTTGTAATAAACAGTAAGCATGGTTGTCAGTTTAACAGAGCGGAAACATGAAAAAATATCTTTGGCGTCTGGTCCAAGGCTCGTAGATGAGATACATTATAAATTAAATGGAAACCAAAAAGCACTAACTGCTGGAGAAAGAGAAATAAATACATATTTGATTATTTATCCATCTGGCGTTTAAGGAACACTGAGCTCTTGTAGGCCCTTGAGACCCAATGATAAACAGACAACTGGTCTTGAGTGGATATGAAGCTAAAGAAAGACTGGTTCAGTCTTCAGAAAGCTGAAGAGAGACTGAGAATTTTTAGTGTTTAGATACAGGCAGAGTGGCTGGCCTGGAGCCTACAATCTATGTGAAAGATATGAAGAAACAGGACTGAACTACTTTGAACCACAGAGAATCTGTTTAAAAAGTATTCAAAGTAAACCTGAGTTTGCAACTGAGACATTGAAAAAAACCCCCACATATTTTACATACCACTGGCAACTTAACTGTATATCATTGAATCTGACTTGGATGCGCCCAAGTAGGCCTAATTGTGGGTTTCCAATTTTGGAGTAGTGGCCCTGAGTAATGCACAATACAATGGAGAACGCACTCTGAGTTAATGAGACGTTTTGGACCTGACGGATATTTATCTCTAACGCATCTTGTTTTCTTGAACCTGATGCCAGCCTTTTGGGGACCTGTTGTTTTTCATTCCAAAACGGCTGACACATGCCAAGTCGTCAAACATTCTTCTGCCTGAACGAGCCACCTGCAAATTAAATTCAAGCAACGCGTTTGACCTGCTAAGCAATAAGAGAAATTGAACCGCAGCTAAAAATAGACTACATCTCCTTGAAGAGGCATAAGAGCGAAATACCAAGCAATAGTGTATCACTCTTTTTCATACAAACTTGAAAAGACTCCCCAGAGTACAGCAACTGGAGTCTTACTTCATGAAAATTTGCTCCTGGAATACCTCAGTCAAATAATTTATTCAATAAACCTAACAATCTCATTTGTTAGACAGACTAACTGCTGACTTGTGACTGCATTTAAGGGGCTTGAGCAGACATTTATTTGACATTTACTACACATGGTTAGACAAAGCAGCCATATAACTGTGCTCTCTCTCTCTCTCTCTCTCTCTCTCAAAACTTAACAGGATGACAAACACAACAAAAAGCGGTGCCTACAAAAAAGTCTGAAAAAAAAGATGACATTTAGTACAATGCCAAAAACAACCATTCCTAGGTACCACTCATCCTTGATCAAAGGATCACATCTTACTACCCTGTAGAATTCTTTTCCCCATATGGGGAATAACACTTCATGCTTAATAAAGTGTAACATTGACCTCGGTGTGAGTTCAAACTCTAAACTGCCTGTTGTGTCCCCCAACGAGGGCAAACCTCAAAATAATCCAATCCAATTACCCACATGTCCCTCAAAAGCAAGCGCTGGACCAGGTCATGACCTCCTCAGAAATTCAAAATCCCTCACATTGTGAGAAAATCACTTATGAAGCTGTCTCAATCTGCAGTTCACAAACTACCACAAAGCAATAAGACAAAAAAGGTTTACCTTAACCAGTACGGAAGAAATCCACAAAAAATACACTTTAAACTGCCTTTTATGAAACAGAGGTTATCCTACAGATCCTACGACCACAAGTGAACCGCTGTTGACCAGCATTTGCCATTTAAGGTGACACATGAAAAAAAAAAAAGAAAGAAACAAATTCTTACTGGAGCTAGCCACCTCTCCCTTGGGACTAATCTGAAAGTTTCAGCTATTCTTACATGGGAAAGTCAACTTGTAGCCAAATCTACCAGCCTACTACAGCTTGCTAAGTCTGAAGCTGATACTTGAGACAAAAGATGTCAGCTTCACGTCAGTAGCCATGAATAAAACAACTGTTTCTGAGCGCAAGGTCTCAAACGAAATATTGCTCTCCACTCGTGAGAAGTGTGTGGCAGCAGGAGTAACGCGCCGTTTGCCCCATTCTCTCCATGAATGGCCACGGTAATGAGAGTCTCCCTTCCAACCACGGATCCCTCAGACAATAAAGTCATAAATTGGAAGGGATTTAAATCAGTTTGAATCACACCAGAAGCAATGATTCCCCGCGCACTCTTTTTCACGCATGGCTTGAGCCCCACCCTGCTATCCACTGCCAATTGGACTTTGAAGATACTCGCTGACCCACAACGCCGCGAAACCGTTCAGATATGATCACCAACAAAAACATTTGTTTCCTAAACACTCAAGAGCTACATACATGTGTGGTCACTCTGTCTCTAACATCCACGCTCGATTTCACTGGAAACGGTGATATCAGATATTTTCTTCAGAATTAGGACCAGAAGGGCGTAAACTGGGAGAAAGGAGCATAAACAAATATGAGAAAGGGACCAGCAACATCAAAAAAAATCGTCTGCAAAATATAACAGAAGACGAATTTGAAATTCTCTTCATTTAGTTCAACGTATTTCATGCTATCAACTAACCTCTGGAATGTCTTGTGTCGTATAATTGTTACATTATCATATGAGCAAACAAGGAGAAACATTCCTATAGATTCCTCTGTGAGAATTCACTTTTGTTTCTGGAGTCGCTGTGAGAGGAAGAGCTCCATACTCTCTTTCTCCACGCTGCTCCGTATTTAGTTTCCTGCAGGGCAATTAGATTCCTTTCCCAAAATTGCCCTTTCCTGCATTTAGCTGAAATTCAGTAGATTACAGGAAAAAAATCATTTACAATGACTCACTTGTTGCAGTTTCAACAAGTTTATTCATATTAGTTCAGGTGAAAGGTGTCATCTGTGCAGTGATACTTTTTTAAATGAACGCTTCTTCTGTGGACACTAGTTAAACATTGCTCTTTCTGCAACGGTTGAGACGAACAGTTGAATGAAAACAACACGGATATGCCTCATAGCAATGCAAATAGGCTATTTGCTGTATGTGGCATTACTCACTATGGAGGCCTTCTTTTTTTAAAAAAAAAAATACCACAGCTGCAAAGATTGAATATGACAACAATGCAAACATGTCACATAGTTTGTGCGATGTGATGAAGAGGTAGGGCTTTAGGAGAAATGCAGTTTGAATAAACCAGAAATAGGCTGAAAAAAAAAAAAAAACCCAGAGAATATTAATCTCAAATCTGGTTTGTTTCATGGGCAGTGCTGTTGGCAGCATACCAAGAAAACCCTGGAGGCAAAAAAGCACTGGTCACACACGGCTTGCTCTCCAAACTCCTCTCCTGCACAGTTGGGGTCAAGCACCCTCCGTGACCCTTTCCGAACAAAAGAGAAGATTCCTCGAGACCTTGGACAACATGGCACGGTCACAATAGGAGCCCGAAATATCCGCCACTGCTTTTAGGGGACTCTCATGTAGGGGAAGGGATTAGTGAACTGGACCTGATCCAAGGCAAGCCCAACAGAACCGGTTAGGAATGCAATAATCACAACATGCAAGAGCAATCACCCTCTTAATCTTCACTTAGTCTTCCATTATAAAAACGTTTCTCAATGGTTTTGAAATGCCTCACTTAAGATTACTGGAGAGAAGGGAATAAAAGTCATTTAATTACAGGCCCTGTGCATTATTCTTTAAAACCTTATTGAAAAAGCAGCAGCACAGAGGCTGGAATTTGCTATTAAATATAAGCACCAAGAGTCATTCTTAGATGCTTTCCTAGTTATCTTTCTCAAAAAAAGAAAAGAAAAGAAAAAAAACACAATCTGCTTAACAGTGTGGCTTATATCATAGCTGTACAGGGGCTTAAAAAAGGACAGGAGCATAGATATGGAATGAGTTGAGAACAAGCTTTTTGCTCATACCAAAGCAGAGCCTCAAATCTCACTCAGAAGTCCACCAACCCCCTCTTTAAAATAGTACTTGACGGAGGAAACCGAAAAGAGTTTTCCCTCCCATAACTTAGACCACAGGCAGCATACCTCCTGGGGGAGGTTCCCCTGAGTACTTTTTTAAATGTGATGTCAATTCATACACTCAAATAAACATAGACGAGTTCAACAAATGAAAACCATGTCTGAGAACTGCATTTCCCCCCCCTCACAATGTTCTTTTAAATGTTACTATCCAATACTGTTGATGGAAATCAGACCTTAAGGCCTATAAATTTCTCTTTTTGAGCTTGAATTTTGGAGACTTATTCTGTCACACTCCAAACCACGCGGGTTGAGTAAAGACTTCAGAAACTATTCAGTCGAACAAGCAACGAGAAAACAAGAGTGTGGACCAGCGGTCATTCTACCTGGTTGAAAGATAAGGTCAGGTGATTGACCGAACAGCCAAGGACAGACCCAAAATGACATGTAGACACTACACTGCGTCTTTGTGGTCAGACCTTCACAACTAAAAAAACTCTTTAGCTCATTTATAAACATGTTTTAAACCTGATAGTTAACAAACAAGTACGACTACTTATAGTTTTACCTGTAGGTGAATGTGTTATATGATACGTGTAATTCTCCAACTCCAGTGGAGATCTGTTCCAACTCACTTGTGTCTCAGTAGTAAATACAGCAGTGTTCCCGACCTTCATGAATATCTAAGTGGCTCCAATAGATCTGAGCTTACCTTTGGAGTGGAAAGCCTCTTTGAGGTGACGCAGTACATCAGTGAATCGCCGTACATCATTCACCAGCTGCATAATGTAGTCAGGGTCAGCCCCAGGCGTGTCCACGCTGTCCGACTCAGAGCTGACGGAGCTCAGAGAGCTGCTCTTAGCAGTGCGGCCTAAGCCCCAGGTGCCGGAACCAGAGGACAGGGGAAAAAAGTGTGAGTTGGAGAACCGTGAAATGCCCAGGGAACGCTTGTTCCCGCCACCGCTGTTTTGCTGCAGCATTCCAGCCGCAAACATCCCCGCCGCAGCCAGCGCGTCAAGAGGGCCAGGCTCCCACCCGCGTTCCTTGCCCGAGTCTTTTAGATTCCACTCGATTCACCGCAAATGGCCGCCCCTGCGCAAAGAGCAAACCCAGCACAACCTCATTCCACATATGCTACAACATCTGAATAAAAGCGTTATCTGATTATTTTACAATACATTCTTTTACCGCTCTCTTATCCACATTCACAGCAAGGCAGTGTCAATTGTGGTCTAATAAAGAGAGCTTACAAACGAAATTGGATTATTCTTTTCTGGGCCTCCTTAATGTTTACATTTCAAATAAAAGAGTCTTCACAAAGAGCAACATGACAGAATCTATTTTGAGAGAGAGATGCTGGTAACAAGGCAACCAGGCCTTTGAGGGGCCACTGTCGAACAGAGATCTGAGGCCTAATGAGTGCTTGAGAGAACTGTCTTTCATTTGGGTACAGTAAAGGAAAGCGAGAGACCACTACAGGACTCTAGACCCTATCATCTCACCATCACATCTCAAACCATGCGTACGCCCTCATTATGACACCCCCACCCACCCTAAACATTACCAGAGACCCCATGAAAACACACACACACACACACACACACACACACACACACACATACACCCACACACATCACTCAGGATCATCCAAGACCAATTAGAAATGTTACAGAGACAGCACAGCTATAATTCCCTGTGGATTTTAAGTTATTCTTTACATATTTTAAGTTATTTAAGTTATTCTTTAGCGTCCACTAAAGAAAGAATTCCTTGGTGGAGGGAACTTAAATTGGAGCACGAGTATTAGTAGTCTTGTGTACATTTTTACACCCATTACAATGTTGCCCCATAGTAATAACCAAAACTAAACATAAACGCCTTGAACAAACAATTAAAGAAATAGTATCGCGGAACGAATGCATGGCAAATATAACGGTGAAATTATTGCGAATCAAAACAGAGCGAATTAAGCATCTGATCCGGTACAGGAACATGTGTTGTAAGGGTAGACTGTCTCTGATGGAACTCTACTGCATCGGTAAAGTTAGGGGTTTTAGAACCATCTGCGCTGCAACAAGAGCCGGAGAGTTTTGACAAGTGGGTCAGTGCAAGCTGTCCTACTCTGTATTTATTCGCCTGTTTTAGACAATTAGGGTATTTATCGACAGTCAAAGAGTTTATTCTCAGTCGAATATATGTTCAGTTCATATCTTCGACGTAGATCCATACGGTACATTTACAAGCGATGGGCTAAACTGTTAGAAGCGTTAAGCAGGCGAAGTTAAACATTCAGATTTTATGATGCTTCAGTCACCGAACTATGGTAAAAATCTCAGATCAGAAAATATATGATTTAGGGATAAAATCGGTCAATTTCAGTAACCTGGTAAAACGTGCTTTCGTTTAAATGTCGCTGTTGATTTCTACAAGGACCATCATAATAACGTACATATAGGTAAATTGTCTCATTCCAGACTGCCTGGTTCGCAAGCCTGATTAGGCTGTCTTATCACAGAATTATATGAACTATGACGTGAAGGTACTCACTTGAGAAACGGTTCTGGATCATTGCACGATGAAAAAATTCCTACAGGTGGTAACACGGATACCTGATAAATCCAAGAAAGTGTTATTTCATTTCACGGTCCTTGGTCTTTTCTCAACCTACATAAAAATCACTACTACAGCCTGGGAGTTGAAATTTGGGAACCGCCGTCCAATCTCTATCTAAAAGTCTCCTCCCCTCTCATGTGACGGCTCATGCAACTTTTGATTGGCTCCTGGTGGACGTAAAGGGGATTCTTGGTCACCTCCCCTTAACAACAGGTGTTCTTTCCTCTGGCTCGGTCTGTTGACATGTCCCTGAAAGTACAATACCTGTTGTGATGTGATTTCCCTAACAGTGTCTGCTTAGTTTTTGCACCAGCGTTTTCTAATTAGCCTTTTGCTTTTGCTAGAATTAGGAAAGGGTCCTGTAATCAGGAATAAATTAATTCTTCCCATAGCTTTCAGTTTGTATACGAGAACTACGTTGTTCGTTTGAGCAGTGATATTTTACACTAATCTCACCCTGATGTGTTGCTTTTCTCTGGTAGTTTAACAGACGTTCCAGCGTCAAACCATTTTTGTAGGAACGCCTAAATTGTCCAGAATTTTAGTGGTGTCTCTGATCCATCTAGTGGACAATTTTTGTTATAGCACCCTTGACGTTTTCATATATGATTTTTATCACCCTTTGGCGTGCTAGCCTGGTTGTACATGTTTCTCAAACTTTCATATTAGTGCAAACCACGCAGATAAAATTCTTCTTGTCCAGAGCGGCACTTATTGCCCAGAGCTTCTCTTAAACACATCCATGTATATCCCATACCTGTCAAGTCTCCCGTTTTTTTCCGGGAGACTCACGGATTTTCAACATTTCCCACGACTCACGTATATGATACTAAATCTCACGGATCTCGTTAAATCTCACGGGTTTTTACACTCGGCATAGAATAATAATTACAAATCCAATAGAGTGCTGCGCAGTAGTGCGAGTGATATACTGGCGTGTTAGTTCTGTGTGGCTCACTACGTCTGCAGGCGAGATATTAAAATCGCAGCTAAGACATAAAGGTACATGTGCAAAGATGCCAGGCTTAAAAGTGCGAAACGGGCTGCAACTGACTATAATTTAGAACACAGCAGTAAGATATTATAGTGACTCAGTGGGGGTGACTCACAGATTTTGCCAAATTTACCAAATTCTCAAGGATTTTAATCACTGACCTCAAGAATTCCAGTCTTGTTCACTTGACAGGTGTGCTATCCCTACATGTCTTACTTTGGAGAATAAGCCCATTTGTACGTTTAGCTATGCGTTTCTTGGTGGGCTATACATCCGAGCTTTATAGTAAAACGTCTGCATCCATTGAGGGCCTGTCTTCTCACTTGACCGTGCAGTTCCCTTCGTTGCAGATGATGGTCGCTATAGAGCAAAGCCCTTGCAATCGCGTCCCTACTTCCCATCATGCTCATTTCTGCTCAGTCTCTAGTCGGCCTGCGCTGTCGGAAACATGGCGGCCGTCAGCAAGTATCTGACAGCGAAAAATTCCTCCATAGCTGGCGGTGTCCTACTTGTTTTATACATTCTGAAACAAAGAAGAAAATCCGCTAGGTTGAACAGGTATGTTGTATCGATTTAGCACAGAAAAGGAATGTTTCTTTAGTACTAAACGAACGCAATTTTCTTGCTTGACAGAACTTGAGGCTAGCTCTAAAGCTATACTTTCTGGCCCAGATTTACCCTCTGGAAGCTTTCAAAATGTAGTTGATGACAGTTGATATGCGGTAAAATTCACAATGATATTGTAAATAGAGACCTTGCTTTAATCTTCCGTAATGACCTTGAAGAGACCTGTGACTCGCTACATTTTACACTGTCATAGTTATTTGAAGCTTGACATGTCCTAGGTTAACAACGGACTGTTTTATGTGCAAGGGAGACAGGCCGGTAGGTCAAAGGATATTACAGTTTCAAACAAAAAAGTGACAAAGCCGGTACTGTCACATGGCCTCGCGACGGAATAGTTGCTAAATTGCTGTTGTTGTCGTCGAGCTTTTAATGTAATGCTGTATTTGTCAATGAAGGTGTCAAACTGCGTACACTTCTCACAGTGTCATGAATGATTAAGTTCCCTTAAACTGTGCAGTTTTGTACATGCATCTTGCATCGTTTTGGGTTTTCCAAGGATAACATCACCTTACTTTTTTAATTGTAGCAGTAAGAAAGGGTCGTCAGAACTGCTTTTGAAAAATGAAGTAAGTGAAATTCTTCTAAGTGTATTAGGATTATTAATGAGTATGCTTTGACTGAATTTTTCCCAATGAAATTTAAAGAAACTGGAGACTTATCCTATTAATACTGAAATGTTTGTCATTCTTTTGTGATTTGTTTCAAACTTACTTCTAATTTGCTCCAGCAAAAGGAGACAAAGAAAGACAAAGCATCAGTGGACAGGGTCTTTTTCCTGCGCATTGGCCGGATCCTAAGGATCATGGTACCACGGTTTTTCTGTAAAGAGGTGGGTATTATGACGTGATTGCTGCTCCTTTTTTTTTAGCTTAGAATTAGCCTTGAAATGATTGTGACTTTAATGTGCTTTGTCAGTTTTTGTCATTTTTGTTCTCATGTTCTCTCCTTTCAAGTCTGTTGACAATCATGGTATTTTCATAAGATAAAAAGCTCTAAAATTTCGGTTGCAAAGTTTCAAATGAACTTTAGTTGCATCCAGATAACCACTGACCTTGAAGTACTGAATACTTTTGAAAGTTGTGCTTGCCTGTTGCAGTTAAGTAAAGACAGTCATAGTTCATTCTGTGTTCATTGCATCATTTTTATGCCCTTACTTATCAGGCCTTGGTAGCTTATTGTTATAAGTATTTTCAGAGCGATTCATTGAGACAAATGAGGACCATCCTTAAATTTGTGCGATGTTTGTCTAAGAAATAGCAGTGTCTCTATGCATATGCACAGTTTAATGACAGTTCTGAAACCCGGTTGAAATCTCATTGTTTGAATAGGGCTAGGACAAGGCCATAGTACCATCAGGCGATTTGATAGACGCGATTTCTCTTATCTTTTGTCATGCAATACACAGGAGAATTCAGCCCCGTGCACGCTGTCAACAAAACAGGTGTCTGGATTGCCATTGCTACTGTGACATTTTAAGAGCAACTTTTTAAACTTGGGTCTTTTCACAAAATGAATTCAGGTCTTGACTGAAGTCACAAAATATTTTAGATAGCATGCTGTATGAAGAAATCATTCACATATTGTATTATAAAACTGATTGTAATCCTTACCTGCTGACCTTTGAACAGTGTTGAACATCATGCTCTTATCTCAAAAACCGTCTGAGTCTGCTATGGTGACTCAATCATTTCATTCAGTTCACTCTTAAAACATATTCTGTTTTATTTCAGTATTTGACCCCATTTGCATCTATACCATCTTATACTCTTCTAATCCTTTGGCTGCGATTTTTTTTTTATATTAAAGTACTTTGAAAATTGTTGTGAATGTGGTGTATTTTTTTAAATAAATGACCTCATTCCTGATGTAAGGTGAGTCTGTTGTCCAGTGACTCTTCATTGTTTTGTTCCATAGACATGGTACCTGATCCTTATTGCCGTGATGCTGATAGCACGGACATACTGTGACGTTTGGATGATCCAGAATGGAACTATGATTGAAAGGTTTGATCTTCATACTACATGTTTTGTTATGTTTGCAGTGGAGTGTGTTCGGTGGAGCTGATCGTGGCTAATATGATTCAAACACCCGCTGTTTATGTTTGAGCATTTATTTATTTATTTATTTATTTTTAATCTTTCACAGTGGTATCATTAGCAGAGATATCAAAGTATTCAAGACGCACTTTTATTCCTACATCGCTGTCATACCTGGGGTAACTTTTGTTGACGTGGCTTTTGCTGTGAACAGAAAATATTAATTGAAACTAATAGCAGAGTTGGGGATGGTTCTGTTTTTATTGAGTCAATCTGGGAACAGAGATATAATTTAGCTCACAAACTGAAACAAAAAAGTCATGCAACCAAATATGTGGTTTCATCTTAATTAAATGGAATTGCTGTCATTTGCCCTAAAATGACCGTGGTGAAATGGAACTGGCCCAAACTCTGCTCATGTTGGGTGATATTTGTGCTGTTGAGCCCTTAACGTAGCCTTAGACTGATATGTTTTCATTGTATGGCAATTCACACGATGAATCTTCCTAACAAATGCCTGATATCTTAATGAACCACTTACCTCTTAAGTGATCATATTAAGCCATTTTTATTGTTTTTTGCACTCAAATTCAGATCTCCTCTGGTATACAGTATAAAGGTGAATCCATTTACCCCAGTATAAGTGGATGTTAAGGAAGCTTTTTTTTCTTTTTTTTTTTTTCTTTTTTAAGTCTCTGCTTATTTGAAGTTGAACTTACATAATTTATTTCATAGTAAAGAATTCCTCAGCAGAATTTCACTCTATCTCTATCTCACTCAGTCTCTATTCCATGTGTTAACCATATTTGCCTGTGTTTTTTCTTTTTTTTTTTTTTCCTTTTTTTTTTTTGTTGCATGTTGTGGTTTGCAGTGCAATTATTGGTCGATCTACAAAAGATTTCAAGAGGTACTTGTTCAGCTTTATGAAGGCCATGCCCATTGTAAGTGTGGCTTTCTCTGTCTTTTTTTTTTTAGTAGGCTAGAATAGTTCCTCTCACACATTCAGATTTGCTTTTCATGTTATCACATCGTATGAGAGTATGAGAGTTTAAAGTTGTGGTCTAGAGTACATTTACTGTCAGAGGAGGCCTGATAACAGTTAAACAAATACAGACCTACTCACAGCACACTTTAACTCCACTCTTACAACCTAGCCTCACTGACTTAGCTGCCCAATATAAATCAACCACTTGTCCATAACAAATGTCCCTTAATCTGTAGTTTTCCGTGTCATGCTGATGTCTGTCAGCGCATTAGCAAAGAACAATTGTGTTTCTTGTGTTTACTGTTTTCTCTGAAGTAACGATATGCAGCTATGCTAGGCCTTACCAGCATGCCTTAGAGGTGTCTGGGTTATATTTGTGTAAATGTATGCAGTGAAGATACAGGTTTTCCTCCCTGCTTCAGATTGCACTGGTGAACAACTTCTTGAAGCTTGGCTTGAATGAGCTGAAGCTGCGGTTCCGTGTGAGACTCACCAAACATCTCTATGAGGAGTACCTAAAGTAAGGGTTATGACATCATTTAACCTCATCTGTGCTGTAACATAGGAAGATACACACCGCTTTGGTTTATATAATTGGAACTGGTCATGTCATATGGTTTACCAAGATGATAATTGTAATTACCTGATCCAGGTTCGTCTTCCGGAAATTAAATGAATTATTTTAAAATAATTATTGAAATTTTAAGCCACTCTCACTTAATATGGATACTACTCGTGGAGCAAACTGTATCCAGTTTGCTTTTTAACAGTCATTTATATTTTAAGGATCTGCAAACTGTCTTCATGTTGTATTGTTTATTTGAAATCTTCAGAGGGTTCACCTACTACAAAATGGGGAACCTGGATAACCGTATCGCCAACCCTGATCAGCTGCTAACCCAGGATGTTGAAAAGTTCTGTAACAGTGTGGTGGACCTGTACTCCAATCTCAGCAAGGTAGGCTTGGATTTGACTCAAACTCTGACAGTCGTTTTGGGAATTATTTTGGGGTTTTTTTGGCTTGTTTGTTTAGTGTTTGTCTCAAGGCTTCAGCTGATCGCTGACTACGAACTGATTTTTCTGAATTGTTTTTTTGGGTTTTTTTTTGTTCCCTCTCCTGCAGCCACTTCTCGACATTATTCTGTACATCTTCAAGCTTACGTCTTCTATCGGAGCACAGGTGAGTTAAGACTATCCTCTAATTAAAGCGTTCCAGAAGGATTTCCCCTAGCTTCTCTCCTCACGCGGTGACTACAAAGCGTCGTCTTCCCTGTGTTTAGGGCCCTGCAAGCATGATGGCCTACCTCCTCATCTCAGGGCTCTTCCTCACAAGACTGAGGAGGCCCATCGGCAAGATGACCGTGTCAGAGCAGAGATACGAGGGAGAGTACAGATACGTCAACTCCCGTCTGATCACCAACAGGTAAACCTTCTCTCTGTGACCTCGTGTTCAGCATAGTCACTTTTTAGATAATCGTATAATTCTTCAGACTTACTAGTCCTTTGTCGATTTGATGTTCTCTCTAAGTGAGGAGATTGCCTTCTACAATGGAAACACAAGGGAGAAGCAGACTATTAATTCCACCTTCAAGAAACTCGTGAGTTTTGACTCTCTTCCCTGCAATGGTTTTACTTCATCGCACTGTGGAAAAATGTTTGTTTACATGTTTATGCTGATGATGTCTTGAAGTGACAGATCAGATCTCTGTGTACAACAGTCTAATGTTCTTTTGTTTTGTTTTGTTTTCAGGTTGACCACCTGCACAATTTCATCTTCTTCCGATTCTCCATGGGCTTTGTGGACAGTATCATTGCCAAGTGTAAGACATACAACCATATGAAAGATCTAAAGTAAACTTTAAGAAAGCCCATGTCAGAGAGTACAGAAACAGTGTTGATAACCCTTAAAATCTTTCCCCAGACCTGGCCACAGTGGTGGGTTATCTGGTGGTGAGTCGGCCCTTCCTGAACCTGTCCCACCCTCGCCATCTGCACAGCACACACGCAGAGCTGCTGGAGGTGAGACATTTATGGTGAACAGCAGCATTTGTACCCTGGATGCAAAACAAAACTCACAGGGTGCTTTGTTTGAACAGTAACCTTGAGAAACCCGCTCATAACAACCCTACAACAACCTCAAAGCCAGTTAGGTCATACTATGAAAACGTGTTTTTTGTTTTTGTTTTGTTTTTTTTTAGACCCTCCACCCAAGAAATGTCAACACATAAAGCCAAAATGACATCATAAACCTTAAGCTACTGCATGTTTTTCAAAAATCTCCGAGTAGTCATGGGAAATCCAGCTAAGCACATATCACTGAGCCCTGTGGAATGCCAACTGATAGATGTCTGACCCTTTAACACGCCTTCTTTTCACAGGACTATTACCAGAGCGGACGCATGCTTCTGCGCATGTCCCAGGCTCTGGGCAGGATCGTCCTAGCTGGTAGAGAGATGACCAGGCTCTCAGGGTGAGTCCATTCATCCCTCCACCACCTTTACGTCCTCCATTCATTCATCCATTCATCACTTTCGTTTTTTTTAAAGAACAGGTTGTCTGGGTTTCCGTAGACCATAACACACTTCTCCCTACCCGCTCAGGTTCACTGCTCGCATCACGGAACTCATGAAGGTCCTGAAGGATCTGAACACCGGGAAGTATGAGCGAACCATGGTCTCCCAGACTGAGAAAGGTAAACATATACCATAACGTGGTTTAGTCAAGCTTGCAGCCATGCATCCAAAACACATGACATTAATGACCGCTTTGTCCTTGGAATGCAGAAAGAGATGCCTTAGACAAACTCACGCTGATCCCTGGAAGTGGCCAAATAATCAACGCTGACAATATTATCAAGTATGTATGAGAATACGTGCTTTCCTGTCTGCACAGCAGATTTCAGACAAAAGACTGGTGGGGTTTTATTTAAGCATTTTCATCAGGAAAAACATTGTTAAGTAAACATTGCTCTTGCAGGTTTGACCACACACCCTTAGCTACGCCCAACGGAGACATTCTGATCAGAGACTTGACCTTTGAGGTAGGTCCTCAGTTTATAATCATTTACTCAGACAGGGTTCATGCGTGGCATCTCAGGGCTGCATATTTGCTCATCTGCTGTGGTTTAGAATACTTTTGTTTTGGCCAATGCTGTATTATTTTGGCCAGATTTTTTTTTTTATAGTTTTAAACGAGTTCAGTGTTGAGAAAATATTTGAATTCATATTGTAAAGGAACATCCAGATTATAATGTGCTGTTTTTTTTTTTTTTTTTGGTTTATTTTTTCTTAAACAAAGGTCAGATCAGGTACCAATGTGTTGGTGTGTGGCCCTAACGGCTGTGGGAAGAGCTCACTCTTCAGAGCCCTGGGAGAAGTGAGTACCAACACTGGGCAGCAAAAGACACTCAGTCAAATTACCCCTGTGTTGTTTGCTATAATCAAATAAGCTGTTGTATAGAATTTATATTTATATTTATACCTGTGGATAAATGAAACGTGGTTAGACCTTTGCAGTTATAAATCACACTAGGGATGATAAGCAACAGGACTGTTTTTTTTTTGTTTTTTTTTATTATTATTATTATTTCAAAGCTTGGTTATATGCCTTATTACTAATATGATGGTTTAACTGAACATGAAAATGTCAAATCATTAGAGATGATGAATATAGCGTTGTTTAAACGCCAACACCGTTTTCCCATTTCCTAGCTGTGGCCTCTGTTTGGTGGGTGCCTGACCAAACCTGAGAGAGGAAAACTCTTTTACGTTCCCCAGGTAAGGTTCCTCAGCCGTGGCTCAAAATTTGCACTGAACCCTTAGCGGTTGCTAGGCTACACCAGGTATGTTTATCATGACTAATGGCTGAGGCACTCTGTGCAGGTGTGAATGTGTGTGCCTCTGTTTACCTGTGCTGTGGTTTTGATTTTTGTGTGCAGAGGCCTTACATGACCCTTGGCACCCTGAGGGATCAGGTGATCTACCCAGACACCCATGAGGACCAGAGGAAGAAAGGAATATCTGATCAGGTACGGTTGGCCCTTCACGCTCCAAAACACACACTCAGTCTGATATAAATCTCTGCCAGCTGCAGGAGTCAATAAATCCCAAGTTCTCTAGCGATAATTCTCGCTGGTTTATGAATGCATTTAGGAGAATGACAGACAGAGCCCTGCATATCCAGTCTGGACCCAGCGCCAAGTTTTGATATCCACAGTCAAACTGTGTGGTCCCACATCACAAAACACCCCGACTAAGCATTCGTATCACTATGTAATCATCTTAATCACTCCACATTTACTGTTATACCATGCCCTCTGAAGAAGTCTTATCTGCGCTAAATGCAAAAATTCTCTCTATTGATAAAAAATAATCATTTTCATTATCATTTTTTCATATTTGTAATCAGTTTATTTGCATCAGTAGTTTCTTTCCAAATGAAATCTTGTTTACTGTGTGTAGGTTTCCGTTATACAAGTTGTTTGCATATTCCTGACTTTATACTCCAGCTCAGTCCATAGACATAGAGTAAAGAAAGAGCCATAGCATCCAGTATGCAAAGGCTTACAAAAGATGACTTTGTTCCCGCCCTAAATGGTCTGTCTGTGTGTGTGTGTGTGTGTGTGTGTGTGTGTGTGTGTGTGTGTGTGTGTGTACGTGTGTACGGCAGGTTCTGAAGGAGTACTTGGACAACGTACAGTTGGGCCACATCCTGGAGAGAGAGGGCTCGTGGGACGTCGTTCAGGACTGGATGGATGTTCTCAGCGGAGGAGAGAAGCAGAGGATGGCGGTAAGACACAAGAGAAATACAGTTTGACTGTAATTTCTACTAATACAGCTGGTGAACTGAATAAGTCTATTATACAATGTCAGACAGTTTCTTCTCATGCATGACTCAGCTCGGTCTCTGCCATGTTACAGTGTGGTGGACATTTTAAGTGAAAATATGAAAATAAAAGAATATACAGTATGATGATGTTGCATTATTGACAGTGCACATGACATGCCATTACACTTTCCCAAACATACTGCTGACAACACTATGCAGTCCAGAACAATCCAGAACACAGTAGCTGTGCTGTCTGTCGTTGAGTTTAAGTTGATTTCACATTAAAAGTATCTGTGTTTTAAAGTTTTGACAAGACATTACCAACCAACATGAAATTCCATTGGTCTTCTAATTAATTTAATGTGTTTGAAGAACTGATCAAAGAGTTCTTAATACAAAATATAGATGTTTGAAAACAGTGCTTTTCCTCACTGAAGTCATGTGAGATGTGCAGTTTGTTTGGCTTAGCAACAGTTACCAGTGAGAACCGGTGAGAGCCAGTGAGTTCTTGGCTGTGACATTTCAACCAACAGTGTGAATATTTAATCCAGTGCCACTTTCAGCTTTTCCTTTTCTCTCTCATAGCCCTTTTTCAGATGGAGCACTAATGTGCTGTCATTTGAAGTGAGCTGGTTTAGCAGTTTGATAGATGGGCTTGCCAGGAGCAAATCATAAAATATTAGGACTTGTATTATACATCAGGAAACTATCTGTAAATACTGTTATACTATGAATGTTTACTGTGCGGTTGACCCCTGCTGTTGCTCTGACACTGTATGATTGCACTGTAACTGACTGAGTGGTGTCCTCGGCTCCAGATGGCTCGGCTGTTCTACCATAAGCCTCAGTTTGCCATCCTGGATGAGTGTACCAGTGCTGTGAGTGTGGATGTGGAGGATTACATCTACAGCCACTGCAGGAAGGTAATGAAGTCCACTCACTTTTTACCATCTAAACACAGGGGATACTAAAGTTCATCACCGGGGCAGTGTGACACCAGAGCAATCTAGCTTCACCCGTCTTCTCAAACGTTTGCTTAATTGTCTGTTGTTCATGATTTATTCATTTCTTTCTTTATTTTTATCTTGGAAGTTCAGTGTGATGCTGACTCTCTCTTGTCTTCCTGGCAGGTTGGCATCACTCTGTTCACAGTGTCTCACAGAAAGTCTTTGTGGAAGCACCATGAGGTGAGCTTCTCTTCTCTTCTCTTCTCTTCTCTTCTCTTCTCTTCTCTTCTCTTCTCTTCTCTTCTCTTCTCTTCTCTTCTCTTCTCTTCTCTTGAGTCTGGCAAATAACCATCAACTGAAGTGACATATTTTTTTAACTGCTCATTTTTATTTTGTCCACAGTACTACCTGCACATGGATGGGCGAGGAAATTACGAATTCAAACCCATCACTGCAGAGACTGTGGAGTTTGGGTCATAAAGGAGACCAAAAACCACAATATACCACAAAGCTCCAGACAGAACACCTGTACCTTGGAGATGTCTGCCAACTAAACTAGAGGATTTTCTTTTTAAATCACGTCTAACCTTTTTTTTCTTATTAGTTTGTTTCTTTGATGAGGCTTTATGTAAAAATCTGTTAATGCTACTTCCACTGTCCACTGTAATTGTATATAATTTATAAATTAATGTGCAGTCCAAGTTACTGGGTTGCTGTAATGAATAGGAAACATCCTAGTCTAAATGAGACTTACTCACATCCTGTATCTGAGCATTAAAATCATGTTTATTGATTGTGAGGAATTAGTCCTTTTAGATCCATGAAATTTTAAATGGTTCGACATAGGTAGGTCGTACTTTCTGTTTTTTGGCCCAATCATAGGGCAAGTTTAAGTACTAACAATTCCGTTACTTGTACCCACCAGAACTATGAGTTCTATAATTGTCAAATTACAAAGTGGCCTTAGCACTTAATTGTAGAACTGAATGGTTTGTCATTGGTACAGGAATGTCTGTCTGTTGTCTTGTTGTCGGAGCAGGTGTTTTTGGGTGGTTGAGAAACTTATGGAGTGTTGCACTGACTTCCAAACCAGAGAGCCTTCTAGAACCATAGGTTGTATGTAATTATCAAACAGTTGCTACTATGCATTTTGTTTCTGCAGTTTAATGTAAGCTTACTGTGAGTCATTTTTAACAAGTGAAAACTGCCTTCGTAGAACGTTTTTTGTACACTACAGACTGTGGTAACAAAGTAACAGTACCCGAAAAGAAAGCGCATGAACCTGCAAAGAATTCACCAGTGCATTTTCATTAAAAAAAAAAACCACACAATTTAAAGAATGGGTTGTTCTGTGTTTTTTCTTCTTTATTCTGGAGGAAGAAGGGTGCCATCGAGCTGTTCTTGGCTTAAGTGGAAATAATAGAGAGAAAGTGATAATAATTGACATGCTGTGGTAGAATGTAGGTAAGGGGTCAGTCTGACTTTAACTGATTAGACTTCGTCCTTGAAATAAAAACAGATAAGGTTTTTGTATCTCATGACTAAACTGTAACAGATTGTGCACAACTACTTGGATATGAAAAAGTCCATTCAAATGCGCTCAAGCTCGACTGTGTGATTTATTCGAGTCAAAGGTGATCCAATCTCTCGTTTTCTGTATTGAACTTTTTCCATGAGTCATAGGAAATTTTACCTGAGCTTTGTCTAGGCCCCGCCTTTTGCCATTCACATTGGGTTAAAGGTTACTGCCAATCATTGCATACTATCATCTCACCCCACAGCACTGATGTGAGCACTCACTACCCTTTTTTACTGTGTTAATCATTTATAATGAACACAATACAGTGCCTCAAATTCCTTCAGGTATTACTAAGAGAATCAGTTATAATAATCGCTGTAGATTTACTTAAATTTAAAAAGCAAAATATGTTTATCAGAAAAAAAAGTATGTAGCAGCATTCTTCTCTACCATATTAATAGTGTTGCCATGGAAAATATTACAATGATCAGGTTCCGTTCCATTCCATTTCTCATCTTGCATTTTACTCACCGACCTAAGATGAGCCTCAACAGGTTGTGCTACATGCTTAAACTCAAGGGTCATGTGTACTGTGACACTTGTGTACTGCTGTTGCCCTATCATGTGAATTTTTTTTTTTTTTCACAGTTCAAAACAGGAAGCTTTTCTGAAACCACAAACAGCTTCCCGTTCAGTAATAAAGAAAGTAGCCGTTTGCTGTGTCTGTAGCTCTGTTTTCTCCTCTGCTCCTCCTTTTGTTTGTTCTTGATGCAGAGAGATCTCCAGTCGTAAGATTACTCATGGACTGGCCAGCTGTACTGCTCCTGGTATACCTTCAATCTTTCACCACACTCTGTCACCCTCAGGAACCTGGTACAGTATTCTACTCTTCTATTAGTCCAAGTTTGTATCAGTTGTATCAAGTGTGTCATTGGCTTTTCATTTGTGTACGCATTCAAATACGACATTTATGTAATGAACAATCTAGTAAAGTTTATATGTGAAAGCAGTCAGAAAAAAAAAATGGTTTTACCTGATTTGTTTGTGCCTAGTCAAAGTTTAAATTTTAGGGTCTGACCCATACATCTCCTTTTCCCTAGCCTCCTTACGTTTTGTTGGAATTGGAGACTGGGGTGGGCTACCCACCCCCCCATTTTACACACCCCATGAGATACACACCGCCAAGGGGCTGAGCACAGTGACAGAACTCATGGGCCTGGACTTCATCCTCAGCCTGGGAGACCATTTCTACTACAGTGGAGTGAAGAACGTAGAGGACCTCCGCTTCAAGGTTCCTGTTATGGCTTTCTATACAGTATTAGTCCGTACGATAATGTGTCAAATACTACAGTACATTTCTCAGTCTATGAGGCTGTGAGATATGTGAGATAAGTTCCAGACATTAATGGGGAAAAAAGAACAAAATGTAAAGGTAAACCTTTTTAACCTGTTATTAATGAGAATGCAGTTGACTGAGAGTTAAAAACGTACAATATGTTGAACAAAAGTACAATACTGGCAGGTCTTGTGCGGTAGTCATCACCTGTCAAATCATGTGACTTGCTTCTGAGGTTGAAAAACATGCCCTCTGGTGGCCGTTCAAAGGAACACACCTTCACAGTTTAAACCAGGGGTGGGCAAATCCGGTCCTGGAGGGCCATTGTCCTGCTGTTTTTCTTGTCAGCTAACTAAATACAATCTGTGATTGGCTGAAGAGAGTGTACACCTGTTTGCAAGGTGAAAATCAGCAGGTAACTAAGAGGTGAAAACAAAAACCCGATAGGTCACTGGCCCTCCAAGACCGGATTTGCCCACCCCTGGTTTAAACTCTTACATGCATTGAGAGTTCAGTTTGATTTGATTTTCGTTTGTTTTGGGGGGTTTTATTTTAGGGGTTTTGTTTATTTACATATTTGTGTGTGTCTTTGTTTGTTTGTTTGTTATGGGTTATGAACGGCACATGAACTCCTGAGGTAACATCGTTTGCTTCTGTGCTGCAGAATACTTTTGAGAATGTGTTCTCCCATCCTGCCCTGATGAGAGTCCCATGGTACCTTGTGGCAGGAAATCACGATCATCGGGGAAATGTATCAGCACAGATAGCCTATTCCACTCGATCAGAGCGATGGTAAATGTTTGTGTGTTCGTCTGAGTCGTGTGAAATGAATAATCAATGCATTCATAATATGAAAAAAAAAAAAATTAAAAATATGTTCTTGGAGAGCAAAACTTCATCTTCTGTGTTGAGATAGTAAGACCCTTTGTTAAACAGCAAAAGTATGTTTGAAGATTCAAACAAAACGGGAGCATAATGGTTTCTACAGTGTATTTGTTGTACATTAAATTGCCAGACCATCATCCTGCTTTCATCCACAGGCACTTTCCAGAGCTATACTATGACCTGCTGTTTAAGATTCCCAACACGAACACGTCACTGACTGTACTCATGATTGACACCGTACTGCTATGTGGAAATACATATGATGGACTTTATCCACAAGGACCAGAGGACTTGACTGCTGCAGAGAAACAGTTTGAGTGGATCGAGAAAACACTCCAAACGACAAAGTAAGATAAAAGTCCGGCACAACCCCCCAAAACACTAGTTTATTAACACATTATCCTGTAATCAGAGGTTGGCAGAAGTGGGTAATTTCTGAAAAGTGTGAGTAATGTGTACAGCATCAGAAAAGGCAGGTTGAGTGGAAGGAAACCTGTGGTTAAGGAACCCGGAGTCTGCCTATTGGAATGTGTGGATTTCAGAACATGTTGTTAGAAGCCCTGGCACGTCAAACTCCTTACACTCCCATTTCCAAAGTATTTTACTCCTCTAATGATGACTTGTGATCCCACCCATACATTCTTCTGGTCTCCGTATGCGACCAGACAACTCAGGCTAACTGGAGGACACAGGAACAAAGATTAAAACAAGCACACTGAACCTGCAGGCAAAAAAAGATTATAATATTAAGCATTTACACTACAATTGTTGCATGATGAAGAAGAATAACCAGACATAATTATTACAATTATATATATATATATATATATATATATATTATTGTGTACATATATTAGTATGTATTTTTTAATAATGATGTGACAATCACTTTCCAGCAATAGTTCAGGCTTGTCCTCTGTCTTTGTGTGCAGGGAGTGTTATGGAAATAGCTTTTTCACAACTGGCATGGTTGTCAAGGTGCTTTAGTTACGGAGGCTCTCAGCCATTAACTCATTCACAGCTGTAAAAATCTGAAAGCTTCTTTGGGCAAACTGGAGAACTGGACATCACATGTTCAGCCAGCAAACAGGCGACTAGTTTGTTTTAGAATCTAATTATTATTATTATTATTTGAATTATGAAAGCGTGTCAGTTGAGCACAGAGTAGGTAATACAACAATGCAAATACCATTAGATCTAAAGAGTATTAACACATTGTTCATCTGAAAATCATTCAGTTTGATTCATGACAGCGTTGAACATGAACAGCATGTGTTGAGTTCAGGTAACCTAGATTTACTCACAGAGGACAGACCTTTCATGCTTGCGTAATTTTCTGCCTGAGGCTCTTTTAGAACTCTTAAAGAGTGTGGCATGTTTCTTCAGGTAACCAAAGATCCTCATTAACAGTAAGAGTAACCGTGAGACGCTGGCTAATGCACAACGTCTTCATATCTGGTGAGGGAGGTGGGTTCGTAATGTTTCTTAGCTGTTAAATCACAGTAATATGGCAACTGCATGGTTACATACCATTATCAGGCCAGATTAACCACTGTCTGCAATTAGCATCTTATTACTAAATCAAAGTAATCAAAAACAAGGTGCAGTTATGTTTTAAACATTTGTGGATTCTGATCCGAGTACTGTGTTAAAGGCTCAAATCCATGTCTTCTTCTTCTTCAAATCTTCTGTTTGTCTTCTTCACATTTCAAAAACCATGTCACCCATTCGTAGAACTTTTATGTATTTTCCGTTAGAGTATTTCTATGAATATCAGTAGGCTGATTTCATCATGTGATATCTATTCGTTCAACATAGAGCAGTTTCATTAACTGTAGCTCATTTTTTGGTAGTTTACCAAGGGTACAAGTAAGCTCCAAGAGAAGAAGGTTTGGGTACAAGAAAATGTAATGTAGACAGTTATACACCTCTTTTTATTCTAACTGTATCCTTCACAATCCTTATTCTATGTGGCAGGTCAGATTTTGTTGTGGTTGCCGGTCATTACCCAGTCTGGTCGATCGGTCACCATGGTCCAACCAAGCATCTCGTGAACAGGCTGAGACCACTGCTGAAGAAGTATAATGTGACCGTGTACCTGTGTGGTCATGACCATGATCTACAGGTGAGCACCGTGACCTCATACATGCTTTTCAGAGTGTTTGTGGACTGTGAAAATGACAATGTATTTAATAAAGATAGACCTGAAAGTCAGACCTTTAACTTGTACAAGAGATAAAAGAAAAAAAACAGGTTTACGCCTTGCACTAATAAAAAAAATAAATGAATAAATCTCAGTGAAGCTGTGTCAAGGCATGTTCTGAACCACAGTCCTATGTTGTTTTTTCCATAATAGTTCATCAAAGAGGATGATGGGAGTGCGTATGTAATCAGCGGGAGTGGAAACTTTGACGACGCTAGCACTCAGCACAGTGGCAGCTTTCCATCGTCTTGGCAACTGTTCTCCAGCGCAGTGAGCGGTACATCTGGAGGATTTACGTATTTTGAAGTGACAGAAAGTAAAATGCTAATCAGCTTTGTAGAATCAAGTGGAAAGTGTGTTTATCAGACAGCTCTGCCAAAGCGAAACATCTGACAGACTGGATGGGATCAAACTTGCACAAGATCAAACATGTTTAGTAATCACAGGCTACAAGTGCATGCGTTCTTTTTAAAATAGTCAAATCATTTTTCCTCTTTTTGTCCTCCATGTCATACATTTCTGTTGAGTTGATTACTGTATTTTAAGGTACGTATGAAAAATATTACATCTAAAGTTTTACATCTAAAGTTTTTACATCTAAAGTTTTTACGTCTAAATAAAAATCCTTTGCTTAATGAGTTTTGAGGACTATGCAAGTGTGCTTGTGCCACTGACAGTAGAGGGCACTGTGGATACAGGACAGGCTGCCTTATTTAGCATTGTCCACTGAAAGTTACCATTGCTGTATAGGGCTGTATGACCTTTCCCCTAAATCATGACAAAGAAGCAGGAGTAAACATTCTCATCAGGAGGAATTTATAGAATTATGATTTATTTTTAGAACAAAAATAAAATAAACATGTCAGTTTTGTACCTCTTTCTGGAGGATCACATTTCAACAATAATAATAACCAAAATAAATTTTTTTTGTTATTGTTCAGACTGTCAGTTTGTTAATTACATGAAAAGCTAGTTAGTGGTGCTTTTCTGTAGATTACTGTAAAAATATTTTCACTGTCAAGTCACTTTACAACTGTTACATGTACTTACAGATCCCATAAACTGATAGATCATGAATACACCCTTAAAATTCTAATATACATATATTAATGTTGCTACAAAAATAACTCTGCCCTATAAAAAAATACATAAAAATAGAAAGTAAAAGATCTCCCAAATTAAGCTCCAAAAAACCCTCTTAAAACATCTCCTAACAATTACCTGTATCTCAAGTTTAAACATATACTAGACCAAACACCAAAATAAATAAAGATAGGTAGTGCTTAAAGAATCATTTAAACAGTACATTTTGCCAGCTATTAAAAGTACCAGTCACCAAAAAAGAGTTAAAGGCAAATTGCAGCATTAGACAGTAACCCATATGTCCAACATATCTATTATGCGGTTTCACAGAAACAAAAAAGGAGGACTCCAGTGTTTTACAGAGGAATGCTGAACCTGTGATTCTGAACTCCACCCCCTTTAAAAGGGGGCTCCAGGCCAGTGGTACCATGTATTCCCAAAAGTTTTTTGTGTGTCGGAGGGTGAAAAAAAAAAAAAGCATTGTACGTCTCACACACCGCTTAAAGGCATTGCTTCCTTTTCTCCATTCTTTGCTCTCTGTCTACGTTTGCAGCACACCACGATAACGGTCACCACCACCGCTATGACCAGTATAATGATTGCAATGGCACCAACAATCGCAGAAAGGCTGTACTCTATAAGAAAATGAAAGGGAACATAACAAATTAACCGCTCTGATGCTTTGAGCTCCACACAAACACACACTCAATAGATAAATGGATTCTAAGGAAATGAGTTGCAGTTCTGCAGTATTGCAGTTCTCATTGTTCTTTTACATTGGGATGATCCATGCGAATGACTGTGGCCTCAGTCCCCTTACATTTCCAGTCATTAGAGCTGAGTGCTATCGACCCTTTGAGGGCCTCATCTTTATGTGAGTGCTCCACCACTGAACGATCATCAGCATTTTAAACTTCGCTAGCTGCTATCAAAGGCACACATCATCATTACTAAACCTTTTTTTTTCCAAGTTTCAAGTTTACGTTTATTTAAAGCCCAATATCACTTTTTACAGTCTCAAAGGGCTTTACAAGGACATGGATTGAACTGTGTTACATCAGTATCCTCTGATCTGAAACAACAACATACCTATGACCAAGTCTCAGACATCTTCAAATAAATCTTGAATCAGAGCCACACGAATTACATAACAACCTTAGAGCACAACTACCTCTGTTCTGGAAAGTCTCACCTTCAAGAATGGTCTTATCTCCAGGAGAACACTGATCCCTAGCGGGCTCCCCCAGCTGCTTGTCCTGGCTGCGAGAGGGGATGTAAGCCTGTACGGTAAAGCAGTAGCTCTCTCCTCGGTCCAGATTATTCAGTTCAATGGTATTGCTCTTACTGTATTCTGTTTTCTGAAAAAAATGGGATAAAATACAATTGTTAACATCTTTGACAAAATGAAAAGAATGCTTTCTTTCTTTAATCTACTGAAGACAGATTTTAACCCTACGATTACTAGGAGAAATATATTATATTCAATTATTTATAACGCCTAAATGGTAGGCGTTACTCCTGTATCTAAATCTCTTTTATGCTTCAATCAGGTCATGTCTTTGGCAACTATAATAACTGCCTGTCTGGTCTTGTGATATCTACTTTTTGGCTTAGTCCAAAACATGTGGATCAAAACCCAAGCACTGAAAGGTTTGACATGGAGAATAAAAAAGTATGAGACCAAGTTTGTGTTTCATTCACTACAGCTGTCATAAAACTGATGCCAAATGAATTATTTGGATCACTCTGTGTATGATTTAGCACCACCTTTTGACAGTAATTTGGGAGTAGGCTACCAAAAGATAAAAAAGAGGATTTCCTATTTATTTGCCATAGTGGACGGTTTTAGGTGGACATAAGATGAAAAATAAAGTGATCAGCGTGGTCCTTTATCAGTTTAATCCCATGAGTGACATTACTCTATTCAATTACACTGCACCACAAAGACAATCAGGAGTCTTTACAAGTTTAGTCAACATACCCATCAGTACTCACCTTTCCTGTGCTCTCTGCTCGCCTGTATGTCACTTTATATTGCAAGTCATCTTTAAAAATATCCCGAATGCTCAGTCGCTGGTTCTCCTCATTGAAGATAGCGGTGAGAATGTCTGTGACGTAGAGCGTGATCTTTCTGTGGTCTTTGCTCACCTCAATTTTAAACTCGGGTTTACCAATGATAGCTGAATAAGAGCAGGCCAGAATTAACAATCATAAAAGTGAAAAATGATCATACTGCTAAAAGGTGAAAAACCAGAGCATTTTTACTGAACTGGTGAGGATACGTACTGTCTTCGTAGGGGCAGAAATTGCCTGAAGTGGTGTAAGGAAATTCTATCAAATCAGTTGTCTCGTCACGCATTGGCTCTGACAGGACATCTGCTCTGTATGTGGCCTTTAAGTCTTTGAGGTCTGCGGTGAGATCACATTCAGTCTCCATACTCCTGATGCAGTGAGGATTTCTTTCTTTGTCCTTGCCAATACTGTAAAGCAAAAACAGTGACTCTGACACTGAAAAAAAGCACTAGCTTGAATGTTGGTGTGCCTGTCGATGATTTACTCGTACTACTAGTCCGTGCTGAAACGGCTATGAAACACCTCCACCATTCTTGCCAAATCATGTAAGTTAAGCATAATTTTTTATCAGCACCTTTACGAAAATACATATCTTATACTGTTTGTTCAATAAACCTGATAAGTTGGCAAACAACAACTTTGATCACAGACAGCGCTTTGAAATGCTGAAGATACAGTACATCCTACAACCAATAATGCATATTTCTAAAACTACATTTCAGTGCATTTTTCTTCCACTTCGCAACAAGTTCACTGTTTCAGCCTACACATCACAGCCTGCATGGAGAACGGCTGAGAGGTTTACTTACGGGGAAAACTCCACGGTATATGAATAATTGGTAGGTTTTGGAGTCCACGTTAAAAGTGTCTTGAAATTGAAAGAAACCCAAGAGACATTTTGCGCTTTGGGAAAAGAACCTAAAACAAAGAAAACTGTCAAAATTGAGCCCGAGGGTTATGTCACACCAGCCAGCTGAGTTCGCTAACACACGAGGTTAATAGACAAGTTATGTTAAAACACAATTCGAAATTAAAATAAGATGATATGGGAAGAAATATTCGTATATGTCATGCGTTTCGTCCATCCCTGCGCAGTCGAACAGTAAGAATGCTATGTGGAAAAAATGCAGCACAGGTAAAAATTGCAACTCACCACAAACCAGGTTGTTCAAACAGACTGAAGTGAAAATACAGAATGTACAGAGGAGATTCGATGCCCCTTTGCTCGACGATATATTCTTAAAAGCCAACATCTTCTTCTTCATGCTTGCAAATATTACACCTCTGTGTCCAATCAACAAAAGACAAAACAGTGTAAATCCAAAAACCGCCTGCAATGACCTGTACGAAGACGCTGGACTGTCACGGAGTTGGAGCCAACTAGATTAGTGCGCTCGGCGAATCACAGTTAATAATTAAATTCCGTCGTGTTTCATCGTTCAGGACAGTCTCTGACTGGGCAGACGTGCTGTCATGTGCAGATAACCACGCGTGTATTGACCAAATAAGGTTATCCGACACTGGAATCGCAAAATGGGCTTCGCCTCCGTGGATTACTCAAACTCTTGAGAGCTTTAGGTTGCTGTTGCTGAGGCTAGACACATAAACATTGGGGAAACACTGGGCGCACGTGGGGGTGTGTGTGTGTGTGTGTGTGTGTGGGGGGGGGGGGGGGGGGGGTACATTTTACAATGTCCATTTAAAAACAAATCGTTGATTCCGAACTCCCCCCTTTTGTTTTTTGGTCGAGACATCAAGCGGATGCCGCCCACCTGTCTCGGTGTACACTATTTCTAAACATTAAGCGATTTATAAGGCTTTCTGACATGACATTTCTGATACCACAATAAGGAATCATGTAAATGGCACAGTTTTTGATAATAACGTGTATATAGCAGAGTAATGCTTTATATTCTACCAGTTATGGCTCCATTGTCACATTTTGTCATGAAATTCTAATCATTTTCTATTGACGATATTAATAAACGCGGTTTCGTAACGGCTCTGGATGATGTAGTAGATTTTGTCATGTTGAGTAATCTGTCCTACTGTTGTCGTATTCCTCTTCCTATTCTTTCTCTTCTGTTTTTTCCATTAGCCAGATTAATGGATACCTCCATGTAAGGGTATTTCAGTGTGTGTCTTTGGTTAAATCAATCTGAATCAAAGCAAATGACAGTTGCTGTTGTGGTTTAGAATGAGAATTCTATTTTCCATTAATTTTGTCATCTAAGAACTGTTATTTGAATGGAACCATAATCAAATCACACACACAAAAAAAAACCACTGAATAATTTAATGAGATAGTGCGAGACTTGTAGTTCATATTTCTGTAATTTGAAACATTTTGAGTATCATCGCATGCTGAGTATTATAAGTCTATGACAAATAAACAAATTGTATATGGAATGGGCACTGTTGTGATGTTACCTGATTTTAAAGTTGCCTAGGCAGGGTTTTCAGTGGAAAATCTACAAAGTTCTCAGGCAGTTTAGGCTCTTAGGTTTGATAGATATAAAAAAAAAAAAAAAAAAACCTTTGTCTTGTATTTCTGTTTGTAAAAGTATTCCAGGGGCGCAATGCGAAGGGGCAATTTGACGCTCAGTCTTATTATGATCTCTGTTGAAGGTATTAGAAATCCGACTGACTGATGCACCAATTGTAAGTCGCTTTGGTAAAAAGCATCTGCCAAATAACTAAATTGTAAATTGTAAATTGTTAGAATGTGTGACTCTGATCCTGTGGTATGAATCAGCAATGCATATAGTCTGCTGCATGAGGTAATGCTGGATTACAGCTCAAATGAAATTCCTGTTAGCCAATGAAGCAATAGCACAAGATGATGATGATGATGATGATTATTATTATTTTAGTGACCATAAAATATGTACCATATTTCTGTGTAATGCATTTTGTGCTCAACATTTTAATTCTTCCTTATTCCTCATGTTTGTCCTGAATGCTGTGGTAGCAGAATCAGACATACAGTTTACTCACGGTGTGCTTGTGTGAAGTGAAGAGGGCATGACTGGGGTCTTCGCTTGTGTCAGCTACAAGGGAATGTGGCTGACTCACTGGCAGAACCAGGGTGGCTTTCATCCATTGTGGAGCTTATGCTAATGAGTGGTTGGTTTACTCACTGGCCTGTGGCTTTGCATGTTAAAATACTCATTTAACAAGCTTACTAAGAACACAAGGTTCTCCACTGAAATAAGACGAACTAGTAATCCTGACAAAAACCAAAACGATAACAAATGGTTTCTCGTAAATTATAACGTGGGACTGGTCGTTTCCAGCTCACTGCTATGCCCTTATGACCAGTTTCAAATGAGATTGGGTATTCACATAAGATTGATTTCATGGTTAGTAATTTACTCAAATACAGTGGGAGAATGACACATATTCTTTCATATCCCCAAAAAGATCCTTCCCCCGCTTTGTGTGAACTCAGATGGGAAATAATGTTGAGTGCTAAACTTCTTCCTTAACTCTGAGTTTATTTATGCCAAGATGGATTTGCTGTAGCAGCTTCAGCGCTTCAAGTCTAGTGTTATTGTAATAAGAGAATGAGCTTTTTATCTGATTCATAAACCAAAATATCTATTACAATATCTATTACGTCTTTCATACCCAGAAGTTCATAGAGAGTCCAAAAATATGAGGAACTATTCCTCTAATCTTAATGTGAATGCTACACAACATTTCAAAGCTCACAAGTGTTCTATTTGAACAATGAAGTACAATCTCAAGTTTTAGTGACACCATTGGCTTCTTTCAGGCTGACCACTCACGTCTAAATATAGATACTGACTCAATCTCTCATTATCTACTTACTCATGTGTCAGCAAATAAGGTCTACTGGCTTTCATCCATCATCCTTCTGTTAATTATTTTTCCATCAGCACCCAAGGAAGGATTTAAAATGAAAACACCGGTGAATTCCTCAGAGATCCTGTTTTTATGGCAAGGCCTAGTGACATCAAAATCTTATCCTTCTTGAATGTGCACAAGAGAGTGTAATGTGGACTAATAAATAAAGTATGGATGAGTTAGCTAAGCGTAAAAAAATAAAGGCATCTTGTTAAAGGTAGGATTCACAGTTTTTTTTTTAGTATTTAGGCTTATCTAATTCTGCAGCATTTGTTTATACTACGGGCCTTTTTTTAATCAAATATTTGGATTAGAATTTTTCATATTTTTTTACCATTTGTGTAAGTAAATTATTTTCCTTACCAATCTTAAGTAGTCTCAGTTCCATGTTTATCTACTTTACCATTAATAGTTCTGACAACACTGACAGCTCATTTCCAAATAAAGTTTTTTATAACAGTCAGATTGGTCAAAATGTCTTGTTAGGGCAGGGTTTTCTGTGTGATGTGAAATCTTGATATTTTTCTCATTTGTTCTCATAGGAGGCAGGATGAAGGAAAATCTTTTAGGCAGCAATTGATCTAAAGGCAGGATGTTAAGATGTTTAAAGTCTTGCATAATGTACATAAGGTCTGAAATGACCTTATTTGTTTGCAAATTGTAATTACTTAAAGTGGGAAAATTATGTCAACAAGAATGAATTTCCACAAGACATCAGAGTAGGGTTTGATAGTTGATTCCATACTCATTGTAACTGCATTTACACTGAACCTCCTAAGACAAAACAGATAGTCCCTGATAAAAAAAAACATACTGTTGTAAGCCAGTTTGTAAAGTTGTTGGGTTTTTTTTTTTGCTTTCTGCAGTTTAAATTTTCTGGTTGCAGCCATATATAAATGACATGTGAGCGATTGTCAATGAAATGGTGAATGGAGTATCCTTTTTCTGTTTGTGTCCAGTGAAATAAAGTTCTCCAGTGACTATCTGAGGCAGCCATCTTCCTTTCCTCAAACAAAGTCTACCTGAAGATTTGGAGGATGTTTCCTGGGAGCAGTATCTCCACAACAAGGACTGATATTGCTGTGGGAACTGTATTTTTATACCAAATGTATTTCAGTCATGCTATCCAAAGGTAAGCTTTACCTAAAGATGATCCTTTATCTTTTACAGTAATATCTATCAAAGTATGTCATTTCACTCCCTGCATAAGCTTGTTGGAGTAGGTCTGGTCAAGTCTTTGGAGAACTTGTCCCATTTTACCCAATGCTGTAATTCAAAACATCAAAAACAGATGGCACACTGTTAGTTTCTGTCTTTGTGAATCTGTCAGTTAAACGTAGTTCAAACCCATTTTCTTGTAATATTCCTGTGTATTTTTTTTTTCTTAAGTGGTCGCTGTACATGACTGTTCCTTTGTGTCCAAGTGATTTCCCAAAAGCTTAAAAATGTTTGGGTTTTATATGTTTATTTTGATTTTGGTAACTTCATTATGGGTTAAGGCCCTCTTTAATCAACTTAAAATGTCTTCTTCAAATTTCCGTTTGGGAGGGTAATGTTTACAGGTGCTATTGTATTTTTTTTTTTTTTTTAATTTGAAAACAGGATAACAAAAATACAAAGTACAACAATACTTCACAAGACAAAACAAACAAACTACAAACTAACAAACAATAAACAAACAAACAAAAAAAAAACAATAACAACAGCAAGATCAACCACAAATAAAGTCAAAAAAGGAAGAGCGAGGGGAAAGAAAACAAGATGGAAGAAAAAAAAAGAGGGAGAAGGAAAAAAGGGGAAAAAATTAACAACAGTTAAATAACCAAATAAATAAGATAAATACATCATTCTTTGTATATATGTATTTATGTATGAAGGTTGAACAACAAAACATAACAAGACTGACAAGACATGATGGGGCAAGACAGACAAGACTAGACAATCCGGGGTTGGTGGGACAAACTGCACACTGTGTTAGGAGGAGAAAATAAATAAAAGTTGAAAAGAGTAGTAATGTTATGGGTCACTTGTAGGGAGAGGAATCAGCATTTAAGGTATTGTAGAAAGGGGGACCAGGTGTCTTCATAGGATTTAATGCTGTTTTTCTGAGATGCGGTAAGTATTTCTAGATTTGAATGGTCTGCTAGTAGGTTGCTATTGGGTGCTATTGTAAAAGCCTCCATTCTGCCCAGTCCTGGCACTGGTGCAGTGCTTTATGTTCTGCAAGAGAGGAGATAATGGCCACTGAAGAACTTTCTTCCGGTGGGTCACAAATGACTTCATGAAAATGAAATCAATATTCTGCGCTTTGTTTTCTTAAGGAAAACTAAACTGACTGCTTCCCGTTTCTATGACAAACTTTCAGTATTTTCACTGTAACAAAAACATATTCCAGTATTCCAGTATGTCTGGACAGACTATTACACTACTTAGGGTGTTACTGTGACAGTTTCTCAGAGAGGAACTCCACATTGTGTACTGGTGAGTACTAAATGAATCAAACAGTTTTGTCAAGACAACCCACATTGCAGAAATATGATTAATCGGGTATTGATTGTTGAGACTAAACCACATGTCCAAACCACAATCTTGATAGAGGAAGTTTAATTTGTTCAATGAATTTTTTTTTCCAAAGATCATCATAAATACAATTTTCATACTTAACTGTAACAGATACCACAAATTTCTGCTGTCCCAGTTTGAGAAAGATAGCCAAAGACTCATCTCTTCGTTTGAACTTAATGTGCTCTCTGGGTAAATTTGTTTGTGAACAGAATGCTTTTGTTCTTGCATCTGTAAATTCTAGAAAGAGGTTTGATATAAATCCGTTGGTATCTTCAACTCATTCCCAGAGCCAGATTATAGATGTTTGCACTTCTCCACTATCTTTGATAACCTCAGCTTTGAGGAAGAGCACTTTAGAACGATCACGTAGTGATTATAAAGTGGTCCAAATTTTTGTCGTTCTTTTAATCTACTATCAGTAATTCCAGTTGTTCTCTCACAACAAAAAACGAAATTTAATACTTCTATGTTGCACTGGAGGAAGTTTTTTGTATAAAACTCTTGAGTCTTGAGGACTGCAGAGGAAGTGGAAACAAACTGCATGATGTACATCCTGCTCGGCCAATGTTCAAGCGATTGTTAGCAAGGGTGTTGCGTTAGACGTTCCTTGTCAGTGCTATATCATGTTGACTGATTCATCTGAATGGGAAATGGTTTGCTCGAAAGTATTGAATGGTATTGCACTGTAGATTCCTTACAGAGTGACAGGGTGCCACCAAGGCCGGTATGAACCTGTCTGAAGCAGCCTAACAATTTCCCAGACCTCATAGTGACGTAAGGGCAGAGCGCCAGTAAACCTAAGGAATCCTAATTCAACTGTAATGTGTGTGATGAGGGTCACATTACTAAGTCTCCTCGGTCTGTACTATACAAATACTAGGAAGGCTGGTCTGGAAGCAATGTTGGCCTGCCTCCTGCATCTCATTGCTCAAAGTCCCGTCAGTGAATAGAGGCACTAAGAAAACACAGAGGTAGACAAATTCCCGCACGCAATTATCCCAGTTATACTTCAGATCACATCCTGCATGTTATTGATGTAAACACGTATGAAGTCAGCTATGGCCAAGACTGCAACCTTTTGAGCCTCCAGGCTTGCTGTGCTTATCGCTGAGGTTGGAACAGATGCCTGATAAGAGACTAAAGGTTGGCTTTACATTCCTGCCCCTTTCAGATGTAATCTTTCTTACCCTCATGGTTTAAAGTGCATAAAAGCCGTTTACAGGAAAGGCTGGATTATGTGTTACCAGGGTGACAAGTACATAAAAAGGGGTGGGGTTTGAGCATTGAATAAAATGTGGTGGGAGGATGGGGGGGCTTTTTAGTACAGGCTGCTGGGGAGCGAGGGGTATTCACTGTGAGGATTCACTCTGTCCTCTCATAGGCTTAAACTGAACATAACGGGACAAAAAGTCCTGACTGAATTCAAAGGAAAGGTCCATAACTAATCGGTCAAAAGAATAATTAATTACACGGTTTATTGAATATCAATAAAAGTTAAGGGAGCAAACTCATTGAAATAACATCTCAAAATCTTACAGAAGTTGGTCTAAATAGTCGAAAGTGTTATTGATTTGAATGCTACTGTGATTACAGTAAGCCCTTCAGATTCGCTACTTTTGGGGAAAAACTTTGCAATCTGGAAACTGAGTTTACCGTCTGTTTACAGCTCAGTCATTCAGTTTGCTTGTTCAGCTTTGAAGTGGAGCTTCCTGTGCACATACTTTCTCATAATAGCATTTGTTTGGTTGACTGTAATTTCAACCAGACATGGCAGTAGGACTTAGCTGTCTATGTCCCCTCAGTTCATACTTGGGGGGCAAAAGAAAAGGTTATCAAAATTTCTGATTCCCCATGTCGGCTTCTCTCTATAAGTGACGTATGAAAAGCGTAACATTTTAGACCCATGAGAGCTCTTGCCATGGGTGGGTATGCAGCACATTCAGTCTCAGTGGGACTCTTCGTTACATTCACTAAAGCTCTCATTGGCTAACACAGTCCAGTCTTGTCTGTGGGTTCTGGGCACAGGTCCAAAACTCCAGAGGTGATACATTCTTTATTCCAGGACTCAGGAGAGATAAAAACAAGACTCACAGACATCCAAAGCTATGTAGTAGTGCAAGTTAGACAGAAAAAAACAGAACTGAAAAGACCAATTTTTTTTTTTTTTTTTTGATGGCTTTGAGGTACTGTGTTTTTTCCCATGCCTGATAATTGGTTACATTTGAGGGGGGAAAAAAGAAAAATTCTTAGTCTGCATTTTTGACCTCTCTCCATCAGTAGCTGACCCAAAACATAACTGTATAGAAAACATGTTGACTTTAAAATGACATTTAGTACTACAGCAGTGATATATGCTTTTTTATGTCCTTTTAAATAAGTTGGACTTTGACTTATCTGCTTCCAGATTATATGGAGAGGAGCAACCTCTACACACTCATTTTTGAAAAGAAGCTATTTAAAAAAAAATGAACTAAATCAAATTTACTATTCTATTTTTTCCATGTCTGAAAATAAAATGTTGGTATAATCTCTGCTGAGCAGAGAACAAAAATAATAGAAAAAGAAATAAAGAAAAACACTTCAAAATCAAACAAATAAGCAATCAAATGAAATTAGCACATACACATTACACCCTGTTTGCCTCTAGAAAGTCCTATGACAGAGTGTGTCCTAAGAACTGAATGATGTTGTATCTTGTTTACAGTATACGTTTCCTTTGCTCTATCTGCATCCACCGTGCAGGGAAATCTAATCTCAAGAATTCAGACCTTAAGTGCACTCCCAGTCAGCCCTGCACAATGAGAATCAAGGACAGCAAAAATGTCATAATATATGAAAAAAAACCTGTGGGACTTCATCTTAAAATTTGTTTAGGGATCTTGCCAAGAAAATGTTTTATGTTTCCTCCTGAGTGTGTGAACACAGCCAAAAAACGCCACTGTATTAACACAAATAGTTGCATTAGCATACGCCCAATTGAACAGCATTGTTTTGAAATGTGCAAACAAGATCTCTTAGCCTTGTCAGCTAATGTAAGCTTTCAGGAACCAGCTGACTCAATACTAGACCATCAAAACAGCATAAAAGAGCATGGCACTAACGCCAGACGGCAAACATAACAAAATTAAACAATGGGTTACACCAGACATAGGTTCAACGATCCAAGGTATCAGTATGAACAGGGTAGATTCGCTCCAAGTGTGTGACAAAACTCGGCTTTCTTCTAGTAACTGACTAATAAAAACACTCACTAGAAAAACAAAGACTGTGGACAGCTGAACTGCCCTAGTCAGGGTAATATTCGTTCACTGGTCTGAGAAACTCTAAAGATATCTAATTTTGAAGAAATAATCTTTTTTTTTTTCCCCCTGGTATATTTGATAAAAACAAGAAAAAACAAGCTGATGTCTGAATGTTCTCCTTGAGAGGTTTTTTGGCAAAGGAAGCTTTTTTTAGTGATAAAACGTGTATTGTTATCATAAGGATAACATTCGTACCACATGAACTTTGCATATTTTCACGTTAGAGTAACGTGTCGCTGCACGTCGCGCTCGCCCGTTTGGGAATGCTTATCATGGTTGGATGACAGACATAAATGCGTCTTGTAAGTGTGAGACCCTACTGTCTGGGTGTGGCGTGGGTATTTTGACATGGAGTACGTGAATTAATCAGAGGACAGAGTCTATACCTGCCTCCGTGCAATCATATTAGGCAATAAGAGTTTCAGAGAAGATGAACATCAATAGACAGGTGACATGCATCACTGGAGCTTAGCCTTGAAATAGCTCAGATTTTTGAGCCGTGAATGTTGACTGGTTGATGCACTAAGGTTGCACACAACAGCGAATATAAGCACTGACCAGTCTCCTACAATTTACAATTTACAATTTAGCATTTAGCAGACGCTTTTAGCCAAAGCGACTTACAATCAGTGCATCAGTCGGATTCCTAATACCTCACGAGCATACATCGCTAAAAAGACTGAGCGTCAAATTACTCCTTTGTACTGTGCCCTGGAATTCTTAGACAAACATAGATACAAGACAAGGGTTTTTTTTTTTTTTTAGGGGGGTTAGGCTTAGGGGGATAGGTGGGTTCTGAAGAGGTGGGTTTTCAGTTTCTTGCGGAAGATGGTGAGGGATTCTGCAGTCCTAACTGTATGAGGGAGGTCGTTCCACCACCTCGGGGCAATGGCAGAGAAGAGGCGTGGTCGGGAGGAGCGGCTGCCGGGTTCCCAAAGTGAGGGGACCGTCGGCTGACCTGAGGTCGTAGAGCAGAGGGTTCTAGTAGTGGTATATGGAGTTATTAGGGACTGAAGGTATGATGGGGCGGAGCCTCTTGTTGCCTGGTAGGCCAGTATCAGTGTCTTGAATTGGATGCGGGCAGCTACCGGAAGCCAGTGGAGCATAGTTAGCAGTGGAGTGACATTAGTTTATCAGGGCCAGGCGATGGGAGTAGTTTAGTCCCTGTGCAAGAAGGGTCTTCTCAGTCGCATCCTGGAATTCATTCTGTGAAGTGCTCTCCAGAGACTTTTGTGGTTGTCACGTCTTTTACCACCCACCTTGTTTTACACAGCCATTTTAGAAGAGTGGTCCTTGTTTAGGACGTTCACATGCTTTTCACCATAACCCCTCAAACCCAATACGTTTTTGAGCTGGGTAAACCCCAGTATTTCTCAGAGTAAAGTACCATAAATTTACAAAAGTGAAAACACATTGCACAACAAGATTTAGACTATGAAACAGTTTAGAAACTATTTATAGGGGGATGATGGAGACAAATCAGAGCTTGTGCTCAGTTCACAGTGACATAGTTCCAAGTAAATAGGGCAAATCACTCTCCACCATAAGCCTATTGTAAACCCTTGGTAGTGAGTAAGACAACGGTGATTCCTGTACTCCTACCCCTACAAAGGCACAACCTGGTGCTGGATCATCTGATAAAACATTCACTCTGACCGTGCTCCTGGCCTTATGTGGTTGAACAAGAGCTCGCCACAGTAAGTGGAAGCAGATGCAAAACATATATCTATGGCCCGATTCCCACATGATTTGGGGAGAAAAAAAGGCGTGACAGAGATGGAACTTCTCATCAAACAGTATTAACAGACAAACAGAAACTAACAATGGTTACGAGAAAGATCTCCTTTTTATCCCTCTCTTTGTCTTTTTCCTTACATGGGCTTTTAGTGCTTCGGTGGTTTTGACAGGGTAGTTGAAAAAAGACCTTATCGCAATAAACGAGTTGTGCTACATTAACTGTTTTACACAGCATGAGAAGTGCTTCCAAAAGCAGCTGGCCACTGTGCTGTGTCCTTTTTATGGCTGTCAGTATGCAGTATACCAAAGCAGAAAAGGAATCTTTCCAAATATAACAAATTTTTACTGTGTTTTTAGACCGGATTTTGGTCTTTGGGTAAAGAATTACATATTTAACTGTCTGTGTCTGTCCTCATGTAATTGTTTATATAGCTAATGTTCTTTCTGTCTTATGTTGCTAGAGTGTTTACTCTCATGAAAGGTGATTATTAAATGGATACTCTAGTTAATGGCCTTACAGTGTTGTGTCATAAGTTCATTCTGTCAGTTTGTGTTTTCCTTTGAAGCACTTTTAATAGGAATTTGTCTTTAATCTATCCAAGTTTGGGTTTTTTTTTTTTTTTTTTACCAGGCAAGTGGTTCTTGTGAAAATAGTATAATGATGTGAAAAGAGTAATAGAATAATCAGAATAGAGTAATAATGTGAAAAATTAGTAAAATACATGAAAATGCTAAAATACATGAAAATCTGTAGAGCATCACCCGACTCACACATGACAGATCCTCAAAAGTTGTCAACTCTTGTGTGTTTTGTCTTTCTTTTATGTGCATGTGTACTTCTCAGTCTTTCTACAGCGTGCGGTATTGTAGCGATAGTTTCATTTCAGTGTTGTCACGGGTTCAAAGCACTTGAGGAGCAACTTAAAGCCACTCAGAGTACATGACCACAACGTGGGTGAGGGTGTGTTTAGTCTACATCATCTAAATTAGGGGAAACCCATTATGCATGTCTGTGTCGTGAAATACTAGACACATGACATGCCCAATTCAAAAGAACTTTATACGATGAGAGAGACCCACTCATGATAACGTCAATAAAGTAAAGGCAGACAGAGGTTGTGATATCTGATTCTGGCTGAGTTTTGGGGAAATGTCCCCTATTTACTGTGCAATGAAACGGTTTTAGAGAAGTACACAACCACAGCCCTATGACACCAAACAAACCGTGTCATATGCTCAGATAACAATGTCACATTCTGATTATCAGTTTAGAGTTACACTGGCCTCTACATGGAAAGAGCATGATCTGTCACGGGCAGATACAGAGGACAAGTTCATTTTTTGAATTCTAAACATTTAGAATTTGCTTTTGGTTAAAGAAATGAAGCTAGAGAGAATTCAAATTGTTTAGAGATTTTTCTTCATAAATAAACAGAGTGGAGCAATACCACAGTTGGAACAGATTCGTAAGCAAAGAACGCCCATGGACACATTCCCTGTCCTGAGCATCTGGGAAAACAGAAATGCTCTGACATGAACTGGAGCTCAAAGGTTGAAGAGTCCCTGTCTCTCCTGGGGTGACCAGTGTTTCCATATCCCTCAGACAGCTGCAGTGGTTGTGATCTAAATTGTTCCTTTTTTGTTTTGCTGTATCTTTTTTTTTTTACTCATTGTCGCTCTGAAACTGACACTCACAGATTCCAAGATAAGCAGAAAACTCAGAGTTAGTCTGCACAACATGTACTGAACTTTTAGTACAGCTATAAACTATACAAGAAGAAAACATCCTCATTTTCTTCTAAAGCCCGCACTGAAGCGTTTTTATTGGCCCCTCTGCCATTAGTGTAGAACCTGATAGCTGGCCTTAGGGAATGCAGATGGTGACACACTAATCATAATATGCTGTTGCTGTAAATTTTCAAAACCAAGATGTAGAGCTGACGGACGCTAAACCCAAGAAACAATTCATATCTCCAGTGTCACAGACCACGATGGTGGATCCAAGATATTCATCTTTGTCCATGATTATCCTCTAAATTTTTCTCTGATCGACCCCCACCCCCCCCCCCCCACCCCCCCACCACCACCACCATCATGAACCTACCAAGCAGACACATTGTTGCAATCACAAAAATTGCCCAAAATGAGGTGCATGTAGGATGACGAGTTTCCTTTTACATAAATATCTACCCATCTGTCCCTCAGTGTGCCTGCAGATGCTGGAAAAGTAACTGCATTTGTTTGGTGGACTTTGTGTGGTAATAGATTTCTCAAAGAATGAGTGTAAAACAGAGACATCAATTAAAAAAAAAGTAAGACAGCTTAGAGCAGTGCTGCATTCCACCGATCTTATTTCTGTAATGCTCAAGTTTTGGAGGAGAGCCAGCCCTGCCAGTAGTTACCAATCTTCATGCTTAAATCATGCTCTATGTTTTGGTCTTTCTCACGCAAAGCATCAAACAATGCTCTTAAAAAAAAAAACTGCATAAAATCCCGCGAGGACAAACCGCCCTTTCCCATATACCGCATATACAGACAAATATCTCAGTTTCTCACATATTTGGACTCATAGAGTGTCAGATTACTGGGACATTCAGAAAGTCCATTGCGCAATTTCCAACTCCCTCGACAATGTGCTGAAATTGCATCGCTCTGTTAGCGCTAGAAATGATAAGCGATTCATCACTAATGGTCTTCGCTGCCCGGTTGACTTTATCCGGTTCGCACAGAAAACTGCCAAGGTTGGCGCATTCCAGAGCCCTCTTAACCAATGTGGACAGAAAAAGAGAAATTCTATGAAACACCACGCTGATTCTGGATGGGAGCACCAGCTTAAATTAGGAGTTCATCCACAGGTGCTGACAGAGCAGGATGTCACAGTTCTCTTCCAGTAGAGCACAACTGATAGAGAGGGAAAAAATCTGAGTCTGTCGAACCAAGGGAACAGTACTTTACACCTTAAAAGGAGCCCATGAGCTAAAAACCAATGCGATCAACACTACTGATCCTGCCCGTGCCGTGAATAATATTTGGTGCAGTATTTGATTATTTTCTCTTTGTTGAGGAGTGGAGGGCGATTGCTAAGTCTTTCAAAGGCTGCTTACATGTCATAAGTGCTGTTTTGCATATAGATTGCTCCGTAACATAAAATCAGTCTCTGTTTTGTGTTTGCTCTTGAGTGGTAATGTGTCACTTCCGTTATCGGCACACATATTCCCAGACGTGACGCATTCTTTTTCAGAAAAACAAACCTGCAGCCCTTAGCACTGGCCTGTGACTGACCTCCTTTCTCAACTGTAGAGCTAAATTTGTACAAAAGACCTCAGTTGTGGAATGGAGAAAGGCGTGGCCACTCTCTCATCCTTAATACAAGACAACAAAGATTATAACATTCTCTTTAGGGTACAAGCCGTTCCCTCCAGCCTCATAAGCATAAAACTATGTCACCAGAACAGGAGTAGTGCTCTTGACCATTCAAGCCTAACTTCAAATATTTGTGTCCTTTTAGAGTTTTCTCTAGTGGGAATAATTAACTAATTGTGAAACTCCCATGTTTTTCAGTATAAGACCAAACTAAAGGAGCCTACTTTATAATTTCTTCCGAATATGCGCACCTTGCTCAGGCCTTAGTTATTTGTTTTGATAGCTGCGACATATATTTTTAATGCCACAGTTCAGGATCATTTATCATGATTCATCCCTTTCGTTGAGAGTGTGAGTAAGGCAGTTTTGTGTCAGGCAAGATATAGCCCCAGGGTTTTTGGTACACCCAGTATGGCTATGCCAGCTCTCTCAAACAATGGGACCTTTGTGTTGATAGCATTTGTTAACATTGGGATATTCACATCTCCTAGCACTTTCCAACTAAAGAGAAACTGGTTTGGGCACTACCGCAGTGGGCACTTCACCAGTTTTTTTTAGGTTGTTGAGGTTGTTTAAAGTTGTTCTTTCTAGAGACGTCTAATATATGTGTTTGCCAAACGTCAACTGTCAATTCAAAAGCATGTTTGTCTTGTGCATTGTTTTATTGTCCTCAAATAAAAAAATTGAACAAGTACATTCTTTTATCATGGTATGCTTAAATGAGGTTATTATTTATTTCATTAGTTTGAGACATTGCTAATGCAGTCTACATAGAAGAATACACTATTTGAATTGATCTACATGGTTCATGCTGGCCGAGATCTCTCCTCGTGTAACTCATAGCATGCCAGGCTGGATAGAGTTAACTATAACACTGTGTTTCAAAGTTACAATCACCCTGTTCACACAAAGCTGCTGAACCACATTGAGAATCCTGTGAAATGCTTCTGGCAATTTTTTTTTTGCAAGTATCATGTCAAAGTGGAGGCTGTAAAACAATGGAATGCTTATGGAAATGTACGCAAAAGATTGAAGACGCTGGCCTATCTTAAAAGAAAAAAAGTGGATTTATATAGTGTCTGTACATTACTGCTTTCTAAATCTTTCTCACTTTGCCCCTAGGATTTTTACTGTCGCACTATTTTCTCAGATAGTTCTACTTACGGGTGATTCTACTCACTCTGCCTCCTTGTGGTAGAGGAGAGTAACATCATGTCAACAGGCTGTCCTCTGTGCCACTCACTGACCCTGCTAGTGCTGCGTGCCTTCTGATAAGACACAAATTAAATGGAGCTTGTACAAGTGACCAAAAGCAACTTTCCTAATTCCTGTCCAAAGCCAAGGCTCAATAAATAATCAGATCTTAAACCAGATTTACTTTGCACAAACTACAATCTTTCCAAGCTCAACAACTCATAGTTCATTTTATGTGACAAGTGCACTTGGAGAAAGTAACAGCTGATAAGGCATGAATGATTTGTGCCAAGATGGTCATGGCAAAAGTATATAAGAGCAAGACTCAAATCTATACCATATGCCTGTAAATAATATGTAATATGGTAAATTTAATCTTAGAGTTTACAGTGATCGGCATGTAACCACTGATCATGACAACTTGAGGTTTAGAACCCATAAGTTATCAGTGCTGATGGCAGATTAATGACTTTCATAACAGAAATTTAACCGGGGGTGTGCACATTAGCAAATGGCCAGGGAACCATAGCTCTCTATCAGCTCCACTTCCCAGAACACAACGAGCCATTAAAGATAAACAAATAACTTTCATCTGAGATAATGAATGAGAGACAAATAGCTTTTTAATGAGAGTTCTCAGTATTACAATAGTCTATAACAGATCATAATTTTAATATTAAATTTCTGAGGATAAAGTGTGACTTTAGCAATATGCTTGTCAACCAAATAACTGCTAACGGCTATGAAAATTTGTGGAAATAGCACAAATGTAAGAGAACAATTGCACAGCCTTGTTTTCATGAGAAACGCAGTAGTAAATTTTTATATAATCAAGATGGTGGTGATGTCTAACAGGTCTGTATCTTGAGAACAGATTTAAAACATTTCAGAAGACATGACATCAACGGACATCATGTCCATAAATAACAAACATAAACCAGGATGTCTGACACAAACATGTAAAAAATTTCCCATGGCAGAGTCACACACATAAATAAATGAATGCCTAGGTCTCGAACATTTAACACACACTCAGGACATACCAAAAACTTTTTTTTACAAACACAGGAAATCCCAACTAATACTTGAATTGCTTTCCAGTGGGGAAGTGGCTAAAAGTTGTATAATGCTTCCTCTACTACAGAACAGTTATTCAATACATAATAACTACAGTAACTCAATAAAAAAATAAAATAAATAAATAAATAAATAAATAATAATAATAATAATAATTATTATTATTATTATTATTATTATTATTATTATTATTATTATTATTATTATTATATAATTATTATAATAATAATAATAATCATAATAATAATAATATGAGGAAACCATCAGTCATATAATTTTGGGCTGCCCTGAACTGGTGAAGACAGACTACACCAACAGGTACGGCAAGGCAGCAGCACAATTTCACTGGAAGATATGCAGAGAAAACAAGATCACGTAAGGTGGCAAGTTATATTAATACCAACCCAGCATCATCACTGCCCTTGATGAAGTGATCATCCTATGGTATTTTCCCATTAAAAAAAGCAAAGAGGCCAGGCATTGTCATCAAGATAAAAAAGAGAACAAATGCATGCTCATCAACATAGCTGCACCATCAGAGAGGAACACTGTCAAAGTCAGTAACACTCTGTCAAATTCATCGAGGAGCTGCCCAAGAACAAGAATCTTGAGATGGAGATGAACAGGATGTGGAAAATGTCAATAAAAACAGGGCCAGTACTAGTACTAGCCATAGTAGCCCTTGGCCATAGTAGCCCGCCCCTTAACCTTGAGAAGAGAGGACTGGAAAAATACACCAGCAGGATCCCAGGCAACATCAGCATCCACAAAGTCCAGACCCCCACAAAACAGTTCACGTCCTATTTTCTCCCTGCTTCACCTCAGGACCACTGTTTGGACATGGTTCTAGTGATAGTAGTAGAAGAAGAAGAAGAAGAAGAAGAAGAAGAAGAAGAAGAAGATGATGATGATGATGTAGAAGAAGAAGAAGAAGAAGATGATGATGATGATGATGATGATGATGAAGAATGTTATATGAACTACCTGTCTGTCCCTCTCATTCATAAACACATTAGACTGTAAAACTATTTTAGCTGTAAATCCTTTTGCTGTCTAGAGACTTTTATTTATTTACCTGTTGATTTATTTTTAATGTGTCTGCATTTGTGGGGAGGTTGAATTTATAAGGAGAGTGGTTGAAACTCTCAGACTGGGGCAGAGTTGGGCTGAATTTGTGATAGAAATGTGTGTAGTGTAGAGTATTTATTAACTGTCCTCCAGACCACACACTCCTTAACTCCCACTCTCGCTTTTTTCTTTCTTTTTTTCTTTCTTTTTTTAAATGCAAATTGATTTGGAAATGTGATTTATTGTGCAGTGGTTTCTGCAAGAAGAGTTTTCCCATAATAGCAGGACAGAGAAGGGAAAAAACGTCTAGACTGCTAGAGACAGCTTAGTTTATGCACTGAGAAGACTACTGATTTTAAGGCAACACACACAGCAGAGATAAACAATCACCAAGCGCTTAGATTGACTAGAATCTGCTTTGCCATGTAAGCACACACATACCATGAATATGTATGTATAACATCCTTATAGATGTATTTATAAATGTACAGATACACTCAGAAGTATACATAAATCTTTGTGAAATACCATGCTGTGCTAAATAAATAGCATATCATTTCAAGTTATTCATGCTTCCTAATATTTGCAGTATGAGGTAACACCAAATGATGTTTGCACAGCTAAAAGACAGTACAAGCTGCCTTCACAAGTTTCTGATCTTTACAATGCAATGGTAAGTTACTGCACGTCAACCCGTCTCCTTTGGTCAAAAATGCAATTCTGTTTCTTAGACTACTTGACCTAACACGCTTTCCGTAGTTGTAATTTTTCCGTAGTTGAAGGCTTGACTATGCTAGCAACTGAATTGACAGCTTCCAATCTTCGAATAAACCATTTTTTACTCTTTATTCGTCCCATCATGTTACGATTTTAATACGCGCTTAGTATGTGCAATAGCCTAACCCTGTGGTTACAGGAAGAGTAAATCTGACTGTTAGTGCGAACAGCGTTGTCTCAAAATAGTTTAGCTAATGTTAGCCAGCAAGGTATCTAAACAGCTGTTACTATGTTACTGTTGTGGTCAATATTAGCTGGGATTTCTCTCGTTATAATAATCCTGCTCGTACGGTTATATGTAGTCTTAGGTACTGGTTCTGAATGCAGACCTGGAAAGAAGGGGTCCGTTTCCATGCTTGTGGTTGCTGGATCAGGTAAGGATGAACTTTATATATGGACTGGACTACATGTTAGTTCAGTAAAACTTATTCTAACTTAACTAACAGGTTCTGTAGCATCGAACAACATAATGGCCTCCAAGAATGGAAAAATCTGCGCAAACAGCCGGTTTGAGCTTATACCGAGGAGTGCCAACATTGGAACATAGCGTTTTGTCGTCGATGCTCAGTTAGGCTACGATTTGAAGGGTTTCCATTTTTAATTGAGAAATGCCAGAATGTGCCATAGACAAGTTTTCGGACCACACATTATGTATCACATGAATTCATGTACTCAAAACGTAAAGTAACTTCATTCATTCATTCAATTTCTAAGCTGCTAGTCCTAATTAGGGTCGGGGGGTGCTGGATTCTATCCCAGTGTTCTTTGGGCGAAAGGCGGGGAACCCCCCTGGACAGGTCACGAGTTCATCGCAGGGCAGAACGTAACTACAGTAACAGTAACTATTAATAACTGATGTGCCACGTCATTGTGGATAGAACCTCAGTTATCACATACAAATTCAAAACACTACAAAATTCTAAATTGTGCAGTGCCATTGTGGCACTCGTGACAGAATTAGAACGTGTGACAGTAGGCTAAGTTATGTGACAAATTTGTATTCCCGCTCCACGACATGGAGCACTTGCTTCAGAATGCTCTGCGCTTAAGAGTCGTCACATCTCTGTGTCCCGTCTCTGTCACTTTACATTCCCTAACGATAGGTTGATTTTAGGTGAAGAACGTCCTTGCTTATGTTTGGCCTACTTGGAAGCATCACAAAATAAAATGAAAACTCGAAACTGTTTGATGACCCGTTTATTTAAACGCGGACACAAAATAAATGACTAATATGAACAGAGCAAGTTCCAGAATTTTATTTATGTATTTATGTATTTTTGAAACAAAAAGGTTTATTGCTCATAATTTTGTGTTGTGTTGTTTAACAGGGGGACACACAACAGAGATTATTCGTCTAATGGGGAGTTTGTCTCAGTCATACGGTCCGCGGCACTATGTCATAGCTGACACAGACAAGATGAGTGAGGAGAAGATTCGTACCTTTGAAGTTTCGAAAACAAGTGATTCACAATCACAGGTAGAAGGACCCTCCTGTAGTTTCTGATCCCTTGTTACGAAGCTGATAGTGAATTTTGCCTTTCCAAGTGCCACTGTTGCAATGGGCATAAATAACCAGCAGGAGGCAAACTCTCCCTGTCTACTGACTGACAAAACTCCTAACTTAACGACCAGGATCTCATTCTTTTTAAATGTTAAATTCTGAATAGAAAAGCAACCTTATTGTTTCAGTGGTAATTGACAAGGCACATAACGATGAATAATAAATGATATTCTCATTTGTATATTTGTTTCATTGTTTCATCCCCACCTTTTGATTGGTGCTGATGTTCTCTTCCCCTTTTAGCTGCACACCGTCAGTCGAGAGCTTAAATATATAGAACAGTATCTAAAAACCACGCCATTTATCGTGTTTTCTCGTATCTCAGTTCACGATCCATAGGATCCCTCGCAGTCGTGAAGTGCGCCAGTCGTGGAGTTCCTCAGTCGTCAGCACTCTCTATGCTCTACTCTACTCTGTCCCCCTAGTCTTCAGACTCAGGCCAGACATGGTAGGTCTCTTTCTGCCCTGTCATCTCTCACACACTCATTAAACTTTTGACCACTGTACATCCTTCACACCGCCCCCGTACAATCCATTCCCAGCCTTTAACCTGAGGTGCCCCGGAATAGAACGCTCATAATGTATTTATGACTTTTGTCTCCCAAGTTGTACAATATCTATTTTGGGAATGAAAGGCATTCATTCATCCTGGCGGATTTGTACGTGGATTTTGTTCTGATCAAATTTCACTATTTTTAGCTGTTCCGTGTGAACTTAGAAACACTATCAAGCTCTGGTCAAGAAATTTGCATCATGACCTTGTGTCATACAATTTGTATTTAATATCCTGTGAGTAGACTGATCTGCCGTGATATTTTGTATGGCGTAGACGATGTATCAAACAACCAGACTGGAGCGCACTGGTCAACGTATGTTTCCATGTCTCCTTCTGGACGTTTCTCAGTGTGTCGCTTTTACATCCTGTTCCACATTCCAACACATCAGAAAACGCTTCACCATGATGGAAATCATTATTACACAACAAGCCAGTTGTGTTAAAGGCAATAGAACTCTGTTGAATGTCCAACACTGAAATAAGGCAGTAGTTGGTCTCTGTTAAATATGAGTTCAGAGAAAAATGAAACCGTTATGGATGTTTCTTTGATCTTTTGTTACATGTCTTGGATTCTCATCCCTTAACACAACATCTGGATAAAAGACATTAATTCAAGTACAGTCTCACTGTTGGAAACTTAAACTTTCCATTATGCTCCTTATGTAGATTTCAGATGTCCTCTTGGAATCGTGCTTTCTTTTTTTTTAATCCAGGTTTTGCGCTTTTGCAGTAAAAGATAGGAGAGCTTTTACTTCTCACTAATTTGGCCGTGAAATAAAGGGTTAGACAGAGTAACAAAGGATTTTTAAACCTTATGCAAACCTTGTTAAAACTTCCTTGAGGTTTCCGGCCTTCTAATTAACAGCACACAGCATTCTTCCATTGGTAATTATTACACACACCATTCTGAGGTTTCACGTTCCATTTAACTGGCCTGGAAGAGTTTCAGTTGTACAAAGTAGCATCTTGCCCATACTAAGTGATAAGATTATCGTACTTCTGGGGCACTTTTTCTTTCAGAGGCTATCTGCTATCTAAACAGTAAGAGGCTCTGGTATTCTTCTCCTTGTCTTCAACTGGGCAAAAAAGAGAGACTGATTAGAAAAATACACAGTATGAGAAAGATAGTTATGTGATGAGAGAGAGTGAGAGAGAGAGAGAGAGAGAGAGAGAGAGAGAGATGGAAAGTACTTAAGCCTTTCTGCAGGAGTGAGCAGACATACTGGGGCCCCTTCCTTTCCCTCCTCTGTTGTGTAATGGTGGGGGCCACAGAGCGGGGTCTTGTTTGCAGGATGTGGCAGGACCTGACTGGTTCCTCAGCCCAGCTGTGAGGCTGGCCTGAGCCTTCTCACCGAGGGAGGAGCTCAGCAGCATCGGGTTTCTCTGTCGCCAGGGTGACGGATCTGGGAAAAGGCGGAGCATGACAAAGCAAGCGTGCTGCGGCTCCAGCGTAGCGTAGCCAGGGTTTAGAGAGCAGTGGGGAAGGACTGGAGAAATTTGACATGTCACAGGGAGCCTGCCTGACCATTCCACCCCTAATCTCTAATTATTGTCCCATCACTCACGTCATTTTCCACTCTTTCTTTCTGCTTAGTCCATTTAGAAAAAGGGAGAGTGCTTAGGCAGAGCGTTGTGGAAATGAAAACATTGTTGCTTTTCTTTTTGATATACTTCTGTACATTTAAAGGTTTTTTGTCACATGGAGTTATTGGCACTCTTCCCTCTTCTATGGATGCTGTTTCTCATTTGATAAGCTTGTGTTATGTCTAGGCCCTCAATCTTTACCTTACTGCTGTAAAACTGCTTAAACATTTTGACATATTTTATCTGAGGAATGTCAGATTTAGCATAGTCCAGCTTGTTCTCGGACACGGACTGATTTCGAAGTGCTTTGATTTTTGGCTGCAGAAGTCCTATTTCCTTATAAGTGCTTACACATGCTCTCTGAGGCTTTCCTTTATGGAGTGCTATATACCACCCCACTCACAAACTCTCTCTCTCTCTCTCTCTCTCTCTCTCCCTCTCCCTCTTTTTCTCTCTGGTCTGATGCGTGGGCCTGTACTCTGAGTGTGCATTCTTGAGTGTGACTGGGAGCTCATCCCTTGTGTTTGTTTTTACCAAACTTGAGCATGTCTGCGAGTGAGAGAGAGACGGCCCATCGTAGGGGGTGCATTCCCGGGCTGAATACGAAGGAAATGGGGGGTCCGGCCATGAAGAATGAGAGGGTGGTCTCTCAACCATGTGTTTGGCCATAAAAGGACATTTGTGTGAGATCACAGCACCCCTCATTCCTACATTCCCCCACTCCCCACCCCACCCCCACCCCCCCCAGATGTGTCAGCGCAATCTAAGAGTCTGATGGTGTCCCCACAGTCTCCAGCCCCGTGTGAGATGCTCTGTGTGAAGCCAATGGACTGGAGCTAATACTGAGCATTACTGTTGGTCCAAGGCCATCACGGAGGTGAATTACGTAACTTAGACTTACTCTAAAATAGCCTTTTTCTTACAAGCACTTTACACCCCCCGAGACTAAAATTCCATTGGAGAATGTGTAATGGAATGATTGGCTGTATACAGTCCTTTTTATTTTTTCTAAAGTGTTATTACCTCCCAAGTTATTATTGTCGTAGCCTACGCACTTAATTTATTAATTTATTTCGTAGACAAGTTGCTGAGTTTCATGACTTTAAGTTCACATAAAATGGGTTTTATGGGGTTATTTTCTAATGAGCTTCATAACTTGCGTATGAAATGAGAATCAGCCCAAACAGAGAAACATTCCGCTCTGTCGGTAAAATGCCTGCTCCTGCTATCTGTCTTTCAGAGACGCTGACTGAATTTCTCAAACGGGGCCGAGGGAAAAAGTTGTGATCCTCGTTCAAAGAATTTGATTTACTCCTTTCCTCTGTCAGTGATTCTGACTCTGAGGCCCAAAACGTCTTCCTTCGTGTGGAAAATCGGGGTCCAGGAGCGGGCTCTAGTCATATGATTAACAAAAACAAATTACGGTGGCTCGGGAGCCACATAGGGAGCGTTTTGGGCCCTTTGGCATTCCTTTGTGGCTCCTCTCCACTGCTGAGCTGAGCTGAGCCTTTGCTTTTTCACGTTTGTTTTTCTTTGAACGTGCACCCCAGTTGCCACGGCACCATATGTTTTATCTTAACCTTATTAGGAAGTTGTAGAGAATGGAATGGAATGAGCTGTTGGTTGTTTTAAGGAAGATTCCGATATGGAATACGAGACTTCTCTCCGTTCATGAGATATTTTCAGTGACTGATGGATGTCTTAAACCAGAGTTTGGAGAATGATGGTTAACTAAACATGTCAAAATCTGCATATGAAAGCACGTTGTTCCCAGAGATTCCACAAAGATTCTCTTACATGTTGGTTTTGGGTTTTGTTACAACCACAAAAAAAGTTCTTACATAATCAGTCTTTCTACCGACATGCCCACCGTATCGCACCTCTGCTGATCATGAAATATTTATTTCACAAATTCACCGTTGAGAAACAGGGTTTAATTGAAACTCCCCTGTGTTTTATTGAGCCTGTCATCTGTTTAAGCCAAACTGCAGTGACATCTCAGCAGTAATATGACCCCAAACGTCTCCAGATGTCAAAAATAATAATAATAGAAAAGTTGAATTCATAGACGTCCACGTAAACCAGCTGTGCAAACGCACTATGTTTCACTGAGGGAGGGAAAGAAAGAAGAGAGAGAGAGAGAGAAAGACAAGGTTCATCCTTAGACTGTGGTTGAGAGTGAAAGTTCATGACGGGCTCATTTTTGATTAATTGCAATTTGTGGGGTTTATAATGAGTTTCAGGACTCTATCCTGGGGTCTGTTTTTCTCATGCTCAGTGTACCTCATCATAACAAACAGCCTGTGGTATTGAAAAAGTGGAATTTTTTGGTAGGTTTATGTTTACAATGTCTTATGCTGACAAAAATCAGAGTATTTGTGTGTGGTTTAAACCACCACACTTTACCCCTTTCAGACACAACATTTCCACAGTTTCATGACACATGAAACCAGCCAACTGTTAGCCATCCAAGAGTAATCGAAGGATTGTCTGGCATGTTATCATTTAACTGCAGTTTGCATAAGACCCTGTCAGCTTTTTATCGGGTCGTAACACCTGCTGTCTAGTCAGGCAAGTGTTGACTCAACCAGTTGGCAAGGGTGAGGCAGGAAATGACACAAACTGATGACATATATACAGTTACCTGGTGCCACGCTGCCTGATTAACGTTTGATACCTGTTTTTAAGACGATATGACATCATTGGACACGCCTAAACTCCGCCCCTCCTGAATCATCCATACCTTGAGCTTTCCCTGCCTGTCTGGATGTGAGTGAGCCATAGGTGTCTCACTGTGATGTCAATGACTGTGAAATGTGATGTTTTGGTTAATGGAAAACTGAAACTTGATGTTATTTTATTGGTTCTTCAGCCCAAGAAAAACTTAAATGCTATCTGTTCATTGAAATTTGCCAGCGCTGAATTATCAGCTTGCAGAGTGATGACAAATCATTAAGATACTACTAAGTTTCCCACATACGTTAACTACAGGGAGAGTCATGTTGTATCGGTGTGTGAGTATAGTGGTAGATGAAAGCATGATTTCCAGCATGTGTCTTATCAGTGACAGATAAGGTAGAGTTACTGTATGTAGCTTATAGCCGCAGGGTATTTGAATCGGAGCCAAATCTTTTGTCTGGTTATGTTACGAGGCTGGTATTTGAATGAGCTTGTTTGTCAGTGTGTTTTAGCTCAAGTGTTTTTATTTAGTCCAGTTCTGTTCACACCTACATGCGTCTTTGTACCAGCTCATTCTTGGTGGAAGCGTGTGAGAAGGCGGCTGAATGGGTGGTGCAGGAAGGGGCCAGAGGAGCGTTTGGGTTGGGCTGAAACCCCAGCTGTGGACATGGCAGGAGGAAACACAAAAAGAATGTTCCAGTCAGGTTTACGAATGCAGCCCCGCAAAAAAAAAGCAGGGCTTTAGAACTTATGCCTCTCCACCGGGCAGGAGGTGGAAAGAGGAGCGATTCCAACACTATAAATGTTCAAGAGATCCAATCTGAAAACCCAGAGCCTTATTACACTGCATTTTTTCCTAGAGGATGTCATGAGAAATGAGGATGATGTCAAGGGGCTAAGTGATACAGTGCTAGAATTGCAAGTGATACAGTGCTAGAGTTGCAATCATGGTGTAAGTGATCAGTTTTGGGTTTTTTGGGGAGGGGAGGGGGGCTGGCCAGAAAAATTACTTGCTGGCTGGAGTCAGAAGCCTGGTTGTAACAGTTGCTTATCAGGTTATAATGTTTCTTTGAAAGCTGAGAAGAAATGACTAGACTTCTTTTCCCAGCACAGTTTTGTGAACTAGCTCTCTGCCTAAACACCTTGACAATGACCGGTGACAGAAAACAAAGACAAAATCTCCAAGCCAAAATCTCAGGTCAGTGATTTATTCTGTGTTGAAGGCTCACATTATGTCCCTCCAAATTCACACCTTCTTGATGACAGATTGGTAAAGCACCTTTTTTTCACAATTTGGCCTGTACCCAGAGCAAATGCTCTTAGGTCCCTGCACATAAGTCTGCCACCTTCAGAGCTTGAGTCAGCTTCTCTCAGTTGGGTGACAAGAGCCGCGTTCCTGAGACTGAACTTGCAGGAACATGTCAAGTGTCAGCATCTCAGTGACAGAGCACTCATTTTGGAGGCGGGCCCAGCCCAGCTAATTGTTCAAATATGCACTAGCATTATGGGGAACGCAGTTCATGGAGTTGGGCAGTGTTATAAATCTCAGCGATAGATATATACCCTAAAACGTGAATCCTGAGAGGCTTAGATTTGATCAGGATTAGATTAGAAGTGCGATCAGATTGAAAGTCTTTTAAAATTCTCAAAAGAGTTCAAGAATTCGCCGCTGTCAGCCAGAGCACTTCCCACCTTCATAAATTGTGGAGCACCCATTGTTATTATTCAGTGTCCTTGTGTGGGATAAGTCTTAGTTGGTTTTCAGACAGAGGAGCTGGAATTTCCAGCATTAATGTTCACCCAGACGGTTGCTCAGTAGTCAGGGCTGAGAGAGATGGATTCTCCAGACTCAGTGGCCTCGTTCCACAGTAGTCTGAATGCCTTCCTGTACCTCTCTTTTCCCCAACTCTCCTTATATTTCTGCCTCTGAACTCTGCATTTCTGCTTGTCTCAATCTATGCAAATCTCTTGTCCTGTAAAAATAAGGAATCTTGACATGGGTGTGGGGTGAATTTAAATTGTCCTAGTCTCATGTTGCTGTATTGAATGTTTTTCTTCTGTTTTTTTTTTTTGTTTTTTTTTGTCCTACAGGTGTTGTGTAATGGACCAGGTACATGTGTGCCCCTGTGTGCAGCTGGATTGCTTCTCGGGGTCCTCGGCCTTAAGAGGGTCCTGATCATCTATGTGGAGAGTATCTGCCGTGTAGAGACCCTCTCAATGTCTGGGAAGATCCTTTACCACCTGGCTGACTACTTCTTTGTGCAGTGGCCATCTTTGAAAGACAAATATCCCAATACCATCTACTTAGGAAGAGTGGTATGAAGATTCCCTAGCTCCTAGACCGAGGAAACTGCTCTCCAGACAGTCCTATACGTTTTATGAGCATAGCCTGTTACCAGGGACTATGGAAAATCCTCCAATCAGCTGCCTCTGGAGAAATTTGTTACCTCATGCTGCTGTGATTTGGACCACTACGTGTGTTTTGGTTGTGTGTTTTTCTTGCGTGCAGCGTGACTGAATGCTATTTCATTCCGGAGGAGCTGTTGAGATGTATGAAACTGAGTTTGAATAAATGGGTCTGTGTTAACACCTTGGTTTTCTGGTTTTTAAATGAAACTGCTGCCTGAAATGATGTCCAGTGGACAGCGTACTGAAAGACTCTGTCAATATGCCCTAAGCTGAGAATGACAGTTTTAAGTTCTTAAAAAAAAAAAAAAAAGTATTGCTGGAGACAAGACTCTACAGGATGAATGGCAGTAACCCGAGCGCCACTCGAAGACAAATTTTAATCGGACAATACATGCAATCAGACATGGATTTTTCTTTTTTAATTAATGTTGAAGACTTTGTGTGGGCGAGAGGGTTAAGCTATAATCTGTCAGTCACTACAGCCTTTCATTCTTTTTCAGTTTTGACACCTGCCATTGTTACAACTTTGTTTAATAGTTATGTTCAACTGGAACCACACCTGATATACAAATAAGCAACCTATTGCACCAAGTATAATAGTCAAAGGAAATGTACCATCAAATTCAATAGAGTCCGTCTTCTGTTTACACACATTTAAACTGTCATTTCATAGCAACATCTCTAATATTTGGCACTATTTGCACAATCAATCAGGGAGCTCCAGTTATGTTACATCAAAAAATGCAGTAGACTCGAGTAAAAACTTCTATGTGTGTCTGCCTAATTTTCAAACATGTCAATAAGTGATTTTTTTTTTTCTCATTTGCTTTAATATTGTGCATGGTGGTGGATCGTTCCTCCCAGGACAAGGGGAAGTCTTGGATCTGTATTGTTGGGCTTTTCCGGTCCCTTCTTTGAGTCGGTCCCGTGTAAATTGTTTTGGAGGAGAGGAAGTGGGATGAATAATCGGGATGTTTGGTTTTACAGCAGCTGTAAGAACGAGGGGAACGGGAAGAGCAAGAGTTCTCTGCTGAACATTTTGATTATTTTTAGCCCTTATCTCTTTACAGCAGTTCAGAACCCATACACTTGCGTCTGATCTGTTTCTGCTGATAGTGGAAAAGAGAGAGTGAGACGTAGAATCACACCCCACTTATATCATGATGATGCAATTTTTTTTTCCATCCTACACAAGCTCATTCATGACATGTTATTGCAAGGTTTCTCTGCTACTGTGTTGCTGTGGTAAAAATAGACAAAAAAAGGACATTTTAACAGATCACCTCAAAATTACACAAAATGACCTTCATTTTCACAAGTTTAAATGACACAGCAGATAACCTTAGCAGAATTTGAAAACCATACCGCCCTAATTTGACGTGATTTTTTTTGTAAAAACAAATTATTTGGTCTCAGTCAGAGAAATCCATGAGACATATGGCTCAGTAGCACCTCAGCACTGATTATGGTATGTGCTATGTTACACTCGTACGATGTTCTCTGCAGACGTCTTGGAGCTTTTAACTTTGTCTCAGCTGCTAGCACGGAGCCTCCGTGCCTGCTCTTGAGGAGCGGCTGTTGTTATTGGCAGCTTGTCTGAGCCATTGAGTCAATGGGAGTCAGATGAAGAGACCTAGACTCTGGTGTGGCAGCACTCCAACACGGTTGGTAAAGTGATCCAAATGCAGTAGACCAGCCTAACGGATGCTTAGCTCCTGCAGTTGCATTTCTATTCAGTGAGATAAAGTAGAGAGCACTCTTAGATATATTGTTCTAAAGAAGTTTGGAGGAGCTTGGGAACTCTCTTCAGTGGTGTTCTTGACCTATCCACTTTTGACTCAGTGCCAGATCTTTATTGAAAGGCTGTGAGAATGCTTTAAGTTAATCATAAACAAGTAAACTGGGTATTGGATCATGTCTTTGGTTCATTAAACTCTTCTGGTTCTATAGAATGGAGACATTGTTTATAACCTCAGCTCAACTCAATTCTTACCTTAGGTGTGACATATGACATCTTCTGTGTCATTGAAAACATGCAGTAGATATGAATCCCTCTTTCCTTAGTAAAGGAGAGCTACCGATAGACATGTATGAAAAAGTTACAGTGTAGGACGGCCTAAACCACTGACATTTCAAAGCTCACATTGTGAACACTCACAAGCATTCATCTGATTTCAGATGTGGAACTAACATAAGATTTGGATTTTATTAATGAAAAGTGAGCCAATCAGTTCTTCCCTTGTCTTCGGTTTGTGTGAAGATTAATTTTGTACAACAAACAGGAGTCAAGAACAAAACAAAAAAGAAAGAATAAAGAAATAAAGAAAATGAAAGAGAAAGAACTGGATGTAAATTGACTGCTTATGCTGTAGACGCTATTACTGTATTTGGGCATCAGTGTTGAGTGGCATTGGAAGAGGTACCATTTTCAACATCTTGTACCCCCCCCCCCCCGCCGCTTCCTATGCCCTTTTAGTTCCACTGTGCAGCGTTGGATGGGGGAAACGCATGTAACAATCAAGCAGATTCGGTACATTATACAAGCAAGTCATTAACCCAGAGGTCATTTGTTATTGCAACACAATATTGCATACATATATATTACAGCCAAAACTGAATTTATTTAGAGTCCTATCTACTGGGTGGGCATACCGATGTCCTGCTGCTGTGTTTCTGAGATTGCATTCCGGATTTTATGATGCCTTCGACTTTCTTGTCACACGTGACGAATATACTAGCATTAAATGAGTCGTTTATTTAGACGACAGAAGGTAGTGGTAGTGCTAGTCATACCTTATTTTATGAATGTAAAGTAAAAACATATTAATTGATGATGTAAATAATGCAACGACTCGAATTACTTCAAATTTACCGATAACTTTTGAAATTTTTGGAGAACAATATGAGGATAATACCTGCATATACGTAAAGAACCTTTCGTGATATCTTTTTGTTGTTTTTCGAGATTAAACGCTGAGTACAAACCTTTTAAGGAATGAGTCTTTTCGCACAGAAGTGAGGGGATCAACTAGACAACCCTGGGCGAGGAGGTGACAATAGGAGAGAGTATGTAAAATTAGCGACTCTGATTGGTCAGGAAGGATCCGTCAATCGTGTTACGACATTTTCCCTGCACAAAAATGAGCTATTGAAGCGAGAAGTTTCTGACTAAACTAGAGCAACCTCCTACGTGAGTCGGTGATATTTTCGAACTCGGATTTAATGTCTCGGACTGTCTAATTTCAGGACTCAAGAATAACGTTGCTTTGAAATCAGTCAAGGTAAAGGACACTCTGTGGCCACTTTGTATCCCGAAAAAAACTCACACACTGACTCTAACTTTGAAAAGAATCATGACTCAGTTCAACAAGGGGCCAGCCTACGGATTATCTGCTGAGGTGAAAAGCAAGGTAAGGCAAGGTTTTTTCTTGGAACCATCAAAGTTCAAATAAAGAGTCGATTGAGAGCGCTCTGAGGTTCGGTTCAGCGGTTTCACAAAATTTTAAATGTGGATGCCTTTGTGATCTCAAGCATGCTTGTTTGCGAACTATGCTTTTAACATAGTTCGCAACATCAGAGGGTGTTTGATTGTGATTTTTTGGCGAAGCTGAGTCGAAGTTGTTTTTTGGGGTTTTTTTTTGGCGAAGTTGAGGCGATTTATTGTTTCAGAGTGTTCAGTCACTTAGCTGTTCCTATGCTCGAAACTTTTTCCCCCCTTTGATTATTTGCTGCAGCAAACGACAGTTAATTCAAGTCTGCCTGACCAGTTAAAATGTGATTTTTTTTTTTACAGCGCTCAATAAAGGAAATACATTCATAACGTTTGAATGGGGTAATTACTTTCCTGTAGTTATCATGTCACGGTCTCGGTTTTGTACCTTTATATCGTATTTTTCATTTATCGACTGCTTAATCAACTTCCATTCAAGTTATTTTTGCGATTTGTTTCGTGCGTGCGAATTCTACATGAATTAATGCGCAGGCCATTCGTCAAAGGCTACTGACCGAGTATAGTAGAACTGTTTTATCTTCTATTGTAACAGTATGTGCAACACAAAATCAGTTCCAATGCATTTCATTGCCATTCGTAAATTTGGGAGGAGTCTACTGTGAACCCCACTGAGTAGCATAACGGGAATTTTTCGTGCATCCTCACGAAATTGCGACCCTTTCATCCAAAGTTATATTTTATAAAGCTTAAAAGAACAGACTTTGCTTTATACGTTATGACACGTTGGACGTTTCAGATAAGCTGTATTCTGTTGTACAAGCGGTAGCTGCAATGAAAAAATGCTATTTTAATTGTTATTTATTTATTTGGAATCTGTATTAGTGCAGACAAGGGTAAGGCGTAAAAACAGACAAAGCAATGAATTACAGAAGACTGAGAGTGAATTCCTGTTTAAGATATCTTTAGCATGACATCATAGGTTATCCATCGGAAGTAGGTAGTGCAAATCCAGTGGGGTTCAGTAATTGGTGGTTTAAACGTGAGTGTGTCGGGGATTTCTTGGCTCCTTTAAAGACGTAGTGTAATTTACTTGTATAATTTGTGTTACAGCCCATTGTTTGTGTATTTAGAGGCTTATTCTAATAGAAGCAGTTTGGTCGGTTCGTCCTCAAGAGAGGCATTTTCTTGAGGAATTTTTTACTTTCTGTAGAAAAGACCAAAACAGTCACGGTAGCTGATCATGTCAGAGTCTTCGGTTACACAATGAATTTAGGCCCTCCTTTGTCCTGTCAACAAAGTATGTGTCACACAAGAGTACAGAGAGATCTAGAAAAAACAGGTGCATTTAAATTTATACAGATTCCTTTACTGTTATGAGATAATACAGACAAACAAGTGCACGTATCTGATTCCTATTTTTCATGTTAATATTGAAGATCGGTCAGGTACTTCGCTAATTTTTTTTCTTTGATAGCTCACCACAGACCAAAAAAAATAAACTCACTTTTTGTTTTTCCATCTCCAATATCACATAATTGGACGTATCTGGGCCACAAGGTTTAAATGCATAAGTCTTCAAGTTGTCACAGGTTTAATAATTTATTCCCATCAGATGTGTAAGGCATCCAATACTATGACCTGAAAAAAACCTGGAAGATCAATTATACTGTATCTCCTTTGGTTTACCCCCTGGAGTCCACAGCATCTATGAACCATGTGATCCAGGCTTTGCTGCCAAGTCATGCCTGGAAATTCTCTTTAGGGGCTCTGTTCTCTTAGGGTTTGAAGTAGAAGGCTATTGTTTTTGAGCATCATTTTCTTTTGTCAGTCTTCAGCTGTGTTGATTACAGATGTATTCTGTCATCGTCTTTCAGAAAATTGTTTTACTTTCACCTCAGCCAAACAACAGAAAGCCTTTATCAGGAAGAAAACAAGTCAGGTGTAAAGTCAAACGTTTGCCAAGAATGTATTAAAAATGAAAGAATCAGCTACCGCAAAGCAAGGGGGATTTTAAAATAGTTTTTGCATTCAGCTACTGAGAAAAGCTGACAAATACACTCTCATTGTTTCCACACACACACACACACACACACACACACAAAACTGCATATTTTAAGGGCAGCAGGTTACTGATGTTATATGACTGTCACTTCTCTTCTTCATTACTTTATGGACATCTTTGTTGCTCCTAAATTATGAGAGACATGAAAAATACTGCCAGCCCTATACTGATATTAATAGGATCCAGATACCCCCTTGTTTAATCTTCAGCTCTTGACATTTATTGGATCACTTCTCTCTGTGACAATTTTAAAAGAGTGAAGCTGATGAGTAACAGTTATGAGGGGAAAAATCCAAGTGATATAATACTAGTTTCCATTACATTCTTTATTGGTCCTCACTCAAGTATTTGAACCACACTTTGGTTCATGGATCACAAAGCTGAATCAAATGACTCTTGTATCAAATGAAGAGCTTCATACACAGAGGAATGACTCCACATGGTCCTTAACGGTTTGAATTGTCCGTTTGACATTTGATGAATTGTTTTTTTTTTTTACTTTGCCACAGACCTCTTTTAATGAATCGGTTGTAAGGCAATACTTTTTTTGGAGGCATGTTGCTTCAGTTCCTAAACAGGTCATGAACCTTCAGAGGACTTGTTGGTCTTGTTCCTCGAGTTTCATCATCACACATACAGGTCTGAAAGCTGAGTACTGGTTAATGCTGGTGTGCTCTGTGAATTGACATTGGTAGACATGGGAAGTCACAAAATAAATAAGGGTAAAAGTGTACCATTGTCTGAGTTAGACACACTTTTCCTTTTTTAGATGCTTTCCTGTTTAGCCTGCTGTTTGCAACCTAGTCAGAATTATCATTTCATCAGTTTCTTGACTGAAGCTGTGTTCTAACTATCCCTTAAGTAGCATTTCATGGGTGACAGAGTGAGATAGATGTTTTCCCTATCAACAACACAACTTCTCCTTAGTTACATAATCGTTTACTCAAGGGCGTCATTTCTTACTGGCTTGTTGCCAAAAGCGTTAGCCTTTTCATCATTTAAAAAAAAAAAAAACATTTGCCTAACACAAAGTTTTAAAGAAAAACCAAGCCCATTTTTAAAGCTACTTCCTAAATGACTTGACTTGTTGGATCACATACATTCATTATTTTTCCACTGTTCGTCATACACAATAGGGGTCTTTTGGTGCTGGTTTGTTATTTCCTCCTGAGGACTCTGTTTGCCTTTGGGTGGGCGACTTGTTGGTTCCAGCAGCAAACAGGGCAGTGAATTGTCTTTCAGACTCCTACGTGTTTCAGAAGAAGGAGCTCTTTTTTGTTGCTGTTGTTTTTGTAATTTTAATATACTGCTTCTCTCTCCCACTGTTCAGCGTCACCAACATTTTTTTCATGGTAACTTAGAAAGAAATCTCTCTGTATTATTTGTATATTACACTGCACTGCCCAACTATCTGAGAAGTAAGACTAGATTTTTCCATCCATTATCTAGGCTTACTCTTGGCCTTGTGCGGTGACCCTCTGTGCCTATTTGTCATGTTTCTACTGTCTAACATATTTTTAAACTTGCCTTTTTAGCCAAGTAAAGACTGTATGTATTCTGGAATTCTTTGAAAGATGTTCCCAACAGTCGTGATTTATTTCAGTGAAGGGCTCATGAGAGACGTTTAAAATGCTGAGGTTAAAGTGGCATTTTTGGGGTTAGAATACCTTGATAGTCTCTAGCTAGGGGGAAACTGCTCCCATTATAGTATATACTATATATATAGTATTATAGTATATATTAGGGCATAACATGAGCACATATCTCGGTTTGTATCTCCAGAATGCTCCTGGTGCTCATGTGGCTGTGGGGCATGGTGCCGTGGAGAAGAGCCAGGATTTGAATGAATGGGTCCACATTCAGAACTGGCTAACAGGCGTAGGAGAGTTCATCTGAATAGGGAAGAAGGGTTAGAAAATTATGGTCATGGTGGTTTTGATCTAACCAGACCAAGTTAAGCTGATATCTCCGGGTGATTGCTCTCTAACACCACATTCCGGCTGATACTTCAGTGAAAACCACCTTTCCCCTAACGTACTGTTAACACAGATGGGGGTTAGGGGGCAGGCAGAGAAGCTGCTGCATTCCCAAGCAAACTGCTGACAAGTAATATTTTCCTGGATTGGTTCAGGCTGCTCGAACCATTGTGCTTCCAGTTGTTAACCATGTGTTGCCATCTTGGGAAGAACAGGAAAATCCTTTTCCTGGCATCATTGTTTTTGTATACCCCCCCTCCCCCCTCGCTGCTTCCCCCACAACTGTTTAGAAGCATTTGGGGAAACCTTGAGACTTTAAGGTCATTTTGACAAGCTTATCTTATTTACGCTTGTTTTTGTGTAGTCTGTCTCTTTTCCCCACACTGAGACAAAAAGGATTCCCAGTAGTGGAGGAGACCTGAAATGTGATAAATGGTTCAGTTATCGTTATACTCTGCTCCATTTCCATTCAAAGGTACAGTGCTGTTCATTTGGTTTGGGCTTCAGTGACTTGTCCTCAGGTTCAGCTCCTCTGTAAACATTTCTAGTTGACTTCACATGCATAGTACAGACAGATTACATGGTCTGTTGGGTATTTCCAGAGTGAGCAGATGGTTAAATATTAATGAAGACCAGCTGGACTGATTGTGCAGGTTTTGGTCAAATACTTGGTCACGTGTATATGTCACACAAGCCTGAAAATAGTTTGGTTTAAGTCTGGCCAAATTCCATACTCAATTTAAAGTCCCACACAGAGGATTTGGCTCTTGTATCTAATTTTTCTCATTAATTTCTAACAGTGATACAGCTTTTTGAATGCTCTTAATTTCTTCAAAATTAATAGTATTGATTAAAGACAGACTAGTATTGATTAAAGACAGATTAGTATATACCAAAATGAAACCTGGGATCTTTCCCCCCTAATCATAAGAAAAGCTTATCTACCAAAAGATATAGGAAGTTTCATATTGTGTCATATTGATCTCAGAGAATCAGTCTGTTGCATTGATTGTGTTTGAGGACCTTTAGCCTCCTGTACCTGCTATGACCAGATGTGTGCTTGGTGTTGTACTGTCATCAGGAAATGCTTAGGCTTGAGGAAGGGAGGAGTTTGGGCTGGTTTGATTCCAGTGGAGTTCAGCCATAGCTTTCCAGAATTTTCCTCAGGAACAAACTTTCATGACTCTGTCAAGAAGAGTAGAACTGGTCTCCCTTACTTTTTTTTTTTTTCTTGGCAGTTGGAAGTCTTCCAAGAGACCAACTGCAAGATGGTGAGCACAGAGAAAGATGTTCCACCCTCTAATTCTCCACTCTCTTTCTCTCTCTTTGTGATTGAAGAACTCCTCTGTATTCTTGGCCGGTCACTTATTTTTTTTCTGTCTTTGATGATTAATTCCAAAAATGATTTTTTCCCCCATAAAAAATAGCCTCAGTAAATATCAGCTGTCCAAGAATTCATACTAGCCTTTTGCTCCATGAAGGCAAAGGCCCAACTTTGAATCATTTTGGAACACCACATCAGATTTGCCCTTTTGAAAGATGAGAGAAGTTCAAGGGTTTGCCCTTTTTGCCTGTCATTATATGAGAAAAGTCTTTTTGTCTAACCTCAAATTGCATGAGGGGAAATGATTGCAGCACCCCACACGCTATTTTTTTTTTTCTTGGGGAATGTTCTCACATTCCATCTGCCCGGCATCAGTGAGGAAAGTGATTCACTGCAGTTTAAAAAAAAAAAGGGGGGAGGGCGATCTGTAGAAATGGGAAAGCGGTGACCCTTCTAGATTGTAGGTTTCCAGTGCTTTGTTGTCCCAAGAGATTTTCAAAAAGTTTTTTGTTTTTTTTCTGTCCCCTTGAGCGAGTGTTTAGTTCAAGTGTTTAGTTTAGCTCTTTGATTGATTTGATGGTATTTCTTAAAATGGCTCTCTACGCATGGTCTTATTTGTGTGTCAGAGTAACCTTAATGTGATGTAACCTTAATTTTGTTAATGAGCTAATATCAGAGCAATAAGGGGGGAAATGTCAAACAATGAGAGAACTGTAAGGAGGAGTGGAGGCCAGATGTTTTCTCTCATGTGTCCTCCGCCTCCTCTTTTTCCAAACTCAGTGGCACTAGATAGTCTTGCGGAGATGTGATAGGAGAGAAGCTTGTTAAAATAGTACGCTAACAGTGCTCCTAACATGGCTGTAAAGCGCTTTAAGCTAACGCTGACAGCATCTGGGTTTATTTCATCACATATTCGCCCAAGTTTTCCAGTCGTGCTTTAAATCGTAACATCAGAACTGGTCAAATTAAGAAGTAAAAGTTCAAGAAGATCGTCCACGATGGCCTGTTTGTACGAAGAAGCTTGTGTTTTGAAAGGCCGTTTGATCTCTTGGAGTCTGTTTTGTCTCTTTGAAAAATGAATGACACAGGCCTGTCGGTCACAGGACCGATGATAGTAATGGCAGGCACTGTGCTGAAGGGCAAACAGTATGTTACATAATTAACAGTCTCCTTGCTTATCTTGTTTCGGCTGCCGGGGGGACAGCATGTGGGGATTTTCAGTGAGAAACAGCTCCGGGGCAGTGATGAGACTGGCAAGCGTCCACTTACACGCTCGTTCTCGTAACTCAAACCGCCTCTGTAATATCTTTTTTTTTTTTTCTCAAGCTGGCTCTATCAACCCCCTACCCTTCACACAAAGCACCCAGATCTGTAGTTTGATAGTCATGCTAACTTTATCTCTGAATGAGTTGACTTTGAGAGCTGTCCTTGAAAGGACACACCAACGATAAATGCCGTTTCCTCTGTTTTTGTGTCAAGTCTGATTTACGTCCAAGGGTCATGTTACGCATTACCGCTATCAAGAGATGGAACTGAAATGTCGGAATTGTTCTATAATTCTCAGAATTCCAGAAGAAGAATGTTTCTTGTCTGCCCATGTTATTGCATTTGTTGATTTTTCTTTCAGGAAAGTTCTCTTTCAGCTTTGAGTTTCTTTTCTTGAGAACACAGACATTGAAATTGCAGGTGTGCATGTCAAGCACAGATAATCATAGCTATCCGTTTTAAAGACCTCATGTGATGTTTGTCGTTGAGTCATGTTATTTACTATTCTTAAGGCTTTTGAAGGGAAACCTACCAGTCAAGAAGCTTTAATGCTATGCTTTATCATAGGCATTTGGTTTGTTTTCTGTACAGTTGTGTGTTGGACTCACCACATAATACTTAGAAACTAAAACCGCAACTCAACAACAAACAGCCAGTCGAAAAAAAAAAATGCAAAAACGCTCTCGTGAACTGAAAACACGCTGTATTTAACATTACTGAATCTCACCACTGTTTACTCTTACATTGCATCAGTGTCAGCTGAGAAAACTTTAAATGTTACTCTCACGCTTATTTCTGGAGAGGAAGAATGATGAGCTGTCATTTGTATTCTCTCTGTCTTTCCTTCTTTTTCCTCACAAAAAAAATCTCTCTTTCTATGTTCTGTTGTGTGAGTCATACATCTGGTGTTGATCATTTGATGTGATTTGACATGATGGAACATAGTGGAGCTGAAGTTCTGTTATGAGACATAATGGTGCAATCATAGTTTATAGACTCTTTGTTACCGCATTCTTAAACATTTCTCTCACTGTTTTATTTATTTAAGGCCTTGATGGCAAATGCTTAACGCTCTATTATCTCTGCCTCTACCCTCCAGATTGCACAGAAATATGACATGCAAAAGGAAGAAGAACTTCGGTTCTGGATTGAGGAGGTGACAGGAATGCCCATCGGTGACAATTTTCAAAAGGGTCTGAAGGATGGTGTCATTCTTTGCGAGTGAGTCTCTCATAAAGGCTGATATTCTAAAGGGTTCTCTGAGTTTCTTTCTCTCTCTCTCTCTCTCTCTCTCTCTCTCTCTCTCTCTCGCTCTCTCTGTGTTTCAGCTGTGCTCAACCTCATGCCACACCCCAGGAGACTGCAGCAGAGTTTACATGGTGACATTGTTTGTCCTATGCATTCTGCTGTGATCTGCAGAGCACACTGTCGTATGGCCATCTTGCTGACTGAGATTTTATGGCCAAGAAATCAATTGAGCCCTTCGGTTCTGCTCATAGTTGTCCTAGTTCAGGGATTTACGACATCTCACGGTGCTGTCTCATACGTTTTATAGAGAGGGGTATCAAATCTGATGGTTTTTATTAATCAGTTCAGATGTTTTGCTTTCACATGGGATTTCGTTTTCCTCCACGCTGTACTAATTTATTTTTTTTTCCCTTCTAGATTGATAAACAAACTACAACCAGGCTCAATAAAGAAAATAAATCATTCGCAGTTGAACTGGCACAAGGTAAAATTAGTTGTTTTTCTGTTTCAATCCTGCTGTTACGAAATGCAAAATGTCATGTACAGCCATGAATAGCTCTTGGTACATTAAAGGTGTTAAACGCTAACTAGCTTCATGGTTTGCTCTGGCGGAAAAAAAACCCCATTATCTATTCGTTCGAGCCACCTCTTTTACCAACAACACATCCTTTATCAGATTATTACATCCTGATGGAGTTCCTGAAAACAACCCTCACTGTTGCTCTTGTGTTCCCTTAGCTGGAGAACCTTGGGAATTTCATCAAAGCTATCTTGGTTTATGGCTTGAAGCCCAACGACATCTTTGAAGCCAATGACCTCTTTGAAAATGGCAACATGACTCAAGTCCAGACCACCCTACTCGCCCTAGCCAGCATGGTACGTGCAAAAACTCAACTGAGACTTGGATGCTGTTCAGTTTCTGTGTTCAGTTGGAGTTCCTTTCAGTTCTATGTATTGATTTCTTCTTCTGGACATTCTTTTTTGTTTTTTGCTGTTTTCAAAGAGAGGCTTTGTTGAAAACGCTATCATCTCTGCGGGTGATATATGTGATGTGTTAAGGGACTATTGTTTTCTTATCCGATAGGCGAAGACCAAAGGCATGGACACAAAGATCGACATTGGCGTTAAATACGCTGATAAACAGATGCGGCATTTTGATGAGGAGAAAATGAAGGCAGGCCAGTGTGTCATTGGGCTTCAGGTGAGGAACATAAAGTAATAAAAACAGCTCTATCTGCAGGTCCATCTGTGAACAATAAGGCCATATTCTATTTCAGTGTGCAGTGAGCTTCTGTTTCTTCTCCCCCCAACCCCCCCCCCCCCCCAACTCCTTTGTTCCTTATTGTGTTTTTTCTTTCTACAGTAGACACACTGATTTGTTAAGATAAAAAATAACCACTAGCTTGAATATAAAGTTTCTTTTGGGCTGTTTCAGATGGGAACCAACAAGTGTGCAAGCCAGGCTGGTATGACTGCTTATGGGACCAGGAGACATCTGTATGACCCAAAGACACAGACAGACAAACCCTATGACCAGACCACCATTAGCCTGCAGATGGGCACCAACAAAGGAGCCAGCCAGGTAACAGTAGCACAGCCACAATGATTAGGTTTCAGTCACGTCTCAGGAAACGTTCTGAGAAAGACAACTTTTTTTCATGAGAGAGAACACAAATCATGATCATTCTGATGTTGTCTTAAATACCTTGCTCATATCCAGTTCCATGCAGAATCAAATCATGCTGTCTGAGTCCTGCCCTAAATATTGCTTCTCCTCTTTCTCCTAAGGCTGGCATGGCCGCCCCAGGTACAAGAAGAGACATTTATGATCAGAAGGTTGCCTTGCAACCTGTGGACAACTCTACCATCTCTCTGCAGATGGGCACCAACAAGGTGGCATCTCAGAAGGGCATGAGCGTCTACGGGCTTGGCAGGCAGGTCTACGACCCCAAGTACTGTGCTGCCCCAACGGAGCCTGTCATCCATGCCAACGGAAGCCAGGGCACAGGCACGAATGGCTCAGAGATCAGTGACAGTGACTATCAGGCCGAATACCAAGAGGAGGAGTACCAGGGCAACTACCATGACGAATACAGCGGGCACTACAACGACCAGGGCATCGACTATTAGGAAGATCCGCAACTTTAGTTGAAGCAGTATTATCATGAGTATATCAACAGAGCAAGTCTTTTGCTATCCTCACTAGTCTTCCTGTTTTTTCTTTGTTTTGTTTTTTTTTGTTTTTATTGAGGCATAAGAGTGAAAGAGAGAGTTTTAGCCTTGTGAGCATTCCCCTCAGTTTTGTTTTGTTTTGTTTCGTTTTAATCTGTCATAGATATAGTGTCATTCCTAAGACCTGTTCCCTTAAGATTGAAAACATTCCTTTAAAATTCTTTTTTTTTTTTATATGTTATAAAGTGTGGAGTACTGTGAAGTAAAGATTTTGCAAACTATACAGCATCAGCTCAGTACGATAATTACAGTTTTTATTTATACTCCATGCTTTTTATTTCACTCTTTTTCCATTCTTCTCAAAGGAAATCAGTCTCACCAGTCTAAAGGATCCACCATTCAACTACAAGTGACTGATGATGTTTTTTGGAAATTATATTTTTTTAAAAAAAAAAACGGACAGAATGGAGGCAGAGAGCCTTCTCGTGTCATTCCTCTTGGTTTTTACAATCACTAGAAGTCTGAACACTTTTAAAGAGTAAATTCATTAGACTGTATGACCAAAAAAAAAAAACCTGTTTAGTTTTCCTGCTTTTGTCATCGTTTTATTTGTGCCATAGTGTTATGTCCTACTTTACCGAAAAGGTCCCTCTCCAGCTGTATTTATTACCATGTCTCTCAGTATAAACTCTTACTCTGTTGTATGGTTCTTTTAATGAAAAAAAAATTGTATGTTATAAATAAAGCATCGAATGCCTTGGTTCTCCAAGCATTTCTATTCATAGTTTACCGTGCATTTTTAAGTACTTTTTTTTAACGCTTTTTATACTTTGTACACATAAAAAAACACAACAGCATTTGGAATTTCCTCTATAAAATGGTAGTTGATCTTGATCTGAATTAAATAACAGTTTATAGGAAGTACGCTTTAAACCTCGTGAGTCAGACTAGCAGTGAGCAGTTCGCCTATAATTCTGAACTATGGCTTTTGCGTAGGACTTTTGATTTCATTAGCTGGCACAACACTCCTGTATATTTTACGAAGACGAATTTGAATGGCACGGAGCCTTAGATGTGCACTCAATCTGCTCAAACAGACTGGCGTACTCATAAATCTTTTGTTTTGAGGCTACCCTCAGAGGACATTTGAGGGCTTTTGGAATACGGCCTTTGAGCCAATGGCCCACAGTTTCTGGAAATGGTTATATAACCTCTGTGAGTGGAAAACCAGAAACTAAAGTAGAGCAACTCAGCAGAAAAAAAAAAAAAAAGTTGTCTGAGAGAAAATTGCATCCTGTGCTTGTGCATATATCATTTTTTTTTTCTTTTCGCCTTTTTTTTTTTTTCAACAGTTTCGGGTTTTAAAACGAATTGTTGAAAAATGAACATTTTGGGCTTGCGTATATTTATGATTTAAGGCAGTAGAAAAATTATTATTATTATTTTTTTTTTTTAAGTGTCGTTTTTCATAGTGATTCTTCAATCGAGTCAAAATACTGTGCTTTCCGTACTGTCCTTGATCGCCAGCTGGTTCACGCTGATGGTTAATAGTGGGAGAGTTAGCTTCAGCCAATCTCCACAGTGTGATCTGGAACATCTAACACACCATTGAATTTAATTAAGCTTGCTGTATTTTTTTTCTTCTCCAGTCATGAATGCAGTGCACTGAAAAAAAAAATAATTGATGTGAGTATGTGGAGATGACAGAAAAGAACAAACATTCCTCATTTATTGAGATGGCTGATTGATCTGTTTCACCCATTTGAGTGAGACATGGGCTATGGAGTGATTGTAATTTACTGAAGGTCTCAGTCTCTGAGAAATGTGAGTATTCAGCAGTAGGTGTGGTAGGGTAGGTAATGTTGTTTTGATATAACATTTATGCTATAAGACATGTAATTCAGAGTCATTCCACCAATGTTCTTCTGTAAACAGCATGAATCATTTTATGTTACTAATGCTGATTGCATTTGCATTGTGAACGTCAATCAGTTCAATTGTATGTTTCCTTTAAATAAAAAAAAAAGGAAAAATCAAAACACTTCCACTGTTCTTTCTGAGAAATTACAGTGTGTTGAAATAAGTATGTCTATAATTTGCAAATTCCTTTGAAGTTCATCAGATATTCTCAGTCTCTCAAAGTTTCACAACTGTTGAGCTGAGATGTTTGGGGTCAGTGAACTAAGCAATTCTGGCACTGTGTAAGTTCCCAAAGAGAGTCCACGTGGAGAGAGAGAGAGCATCAAACAAAAAAGTATGACCATGCCCAGGACACAGTTCAACTGCAAGGACAGTGACTGGGCAACCAATGAGCTCCATGAGAAAACTATGGCATTCATTCAACAGTCATCTTTAACCGCACCCCCCTCCCCGATCCACCCATCCCCGCCCCCGACTCTCCGACACTCTGCTGCTGAGGAATAATCAGTGCTTTGTGCAAGCTGAGGAATCCAGGACAAAAACGCAAGACTCAATTATAGAGAGGGTCCAAAAAAAGTCTGTTACCACAGCAACCACAGAAGGCCTTTAAAGGGACGTAGAGACCAAACCAAACCAGTCCTGCAACATTGCACAGAGTTGTGTACAGAACCTTCTAGTTCCAGGCTTTGTAACAAAAGCGTGTTCAAGGCCAAAAACATGTCAACTTCCTTCTGTGTTGAAAACCCATTTATAAACAGTGTGTTTGTCCCAAAGTACTTTCTGGTTGACTACTCCCCAGAACAGCATTTTAATTAGCAACAATTTGTGGTACATTATCTCTGTGTTTGAGGCATTTCGAATAGATATAAAATTGGTCAAGATAACGTTGATTTAAGACCAGTGTTGGTCGTTGATGTTCTATCCCTTTCCATATTCTACACCACAGAAAAAGAGAAGTTTTTCTGTGCCAAAATTTTACCAAACCACTGTGTCGGTCGATTTCTCATTCCTCAGAGCTCTCTCTCTCCTCTTTCAGAGCAAAAAGCGATTGAGGCGGTCGGAGATCCAGCAACACACAATGAATCCAAACACAATAGAGAGAGAGACCGTAACTACGTCTATCTGTGAAAATAATCTTAAGCCCTGCGGTCTGGATTTTATTAGCTGATTGCTCCAGCTTGCTGCTCCTCAGGCTGTAACTCACTGCTCCTCAGATGGGACTGGGGAGTCTGAGGAGGAAAAGTGGTGGAGAGAGAGAGAGAGAGAGACAGAGACAGAGACAGAGACAGAGAGAGGGAAGAGATAGATTGAGTTTACGGCAACAGAGTAAGGGTTGGAAATGGTTGGAGGCGTTGTGGATTTCCTGCAGCTGACAGGCTGCTGATCACCATAACCTGCAGCCCCCTTTTGACGTGACCTGGGTTCCCGTCCAGTAGAACAGCCTAGAAGAGGCTACAATGACTCTGAGTCAGTGAGAACAATTTTAGACTGATTCAGGGACAATGCCTCGGCACAAAATGGATGCTGTACATAAAAAAAACACCCACAGGCTCCTTCAAATCTTAACCACTGTGTTCATGCTAACTCATGGTACCGAATAATTACAATCGACTTGACCTCGCTGGAATGATTTGACAATTGCATCACTCCCTTAGAGTTTCTTTTGTTTTTCAGCATCATTGTTCTCATTTTTTAATAAGTAGATCCAGAAACACTTTAATTACACTAAACAAAACAGGATTCTGTTTTTAGTTTTAACAATAGCTTGTCCAGCTTCACTCTGTGGGGAAGGTTTTTATTTATTTATTTATTTAGCACCAATCTTTTTCGGAGTAGCAAAAGATGGGTTTTTTGTTTTTACAAATATGTTTTACAAAAGTAAAATTTTGTTAATAGAGATATTTAGTTAAGCGTAGTTTAATCTCATTTAGCTTAGTATAAAATACCCCTACCCCCACCCCCATTTGTGTGTCTCCTTTGTTTGAGTTGGAATTCTGCGTCTGTGAGATGTGAGACTCCCTTGCATGCTTGTGGACGTTTTTTTTGCCGAGCACTTACATTCCTCCCCATCTGAAAAATCGACAAATTTCATCAAGTGCAAAGTAGAGTACCTTATGGAACCTTCTCCCCTCCAAACTCCAAACCAAAGACCACTGGCAGTCTGCACTTACGATGATGATCTTCCAAGATTCTGTAACTTTTTGTTAAAAAAAAACAAAAAACTGTACAGTGGTGTGGTAAGCCAAACTGTCTCTGTATTAGCAAAGAGGTGTGTCTGTGCTTCTGTGGCCCTTGTTAATCTGAAACAGCTGTGTCTTGGATTGGACTCATACACCATTATCTATAAATTACTTGTTACTCAGGTCCAAATTAGGCTTAATTTTCTCAGCTATTGACACTCAGTGATACAAAGCAACATTCACAATACCATTAAGTGGGGAGAAATCTGGTTTCTGCACGAGCCAAACACCACAAAGATTTTTTTTTTCTATTTTGTGACAGAAAATATGTGAATAATGAGATCTGTATTTCTTCAGTAAGATGCAACAGATTTAATCTCAGCTAGTAAAAGAAAAGGTAAGACTTCCTCTGTTTTACAGCCAATTAGTCAAGCAGAATGCCATCATAACTCTCAAACAGGCCTTGAGTATAAACACTTCTGGAAACTACGTCAAGTTCCTTTTCAACCTCATGCAGGACCCCAGACAAGCAGAAATTTTTCTTATGATTTAATAAAGTGCCTCAGGCTTTTGAAAGGGGTTTGATGAACTCTGTTTGAATTCGATTTTTTGGTCAGTGTAATTTGATAGTGGCCACACAAACCCTTGCTGACACGTTGACTTGAACTGGAAGACAAAACAAGCATTGAAAACCCTAGGGATTATTAAAGCCACTCAGTTCCTGTAAGTGTGATGGGGAAATGCTAAGTGGAATTTTGCTTGAGGCTATTACATGGAGAAAATGCTTGGCATCCATTTAAGAAAACAACTCTACATTCAGACAAGATTTCAAATGAAACCGATGAGAGTGAAAAAAAAAATCAATGTCTCTTTTTGCCTAAATAATCTATTATAAACAGCAGACCCCCCCCCCCTCCACCCCTCCCCTGTCGGTATTTTCTTTCGACACCTTTCGACAGAGGGCAGTTTGTTCCTAGCACAAGAGCCCCTTTGAAAAGCTTTTGTTAAAGAGGAATTCTGTCGTACTGCCCAGACCTTGCGAGCCGATGAGTTTTTGAGTAAGCCTCTGGAACATTGCATAACATTGCATAGCGCTCTCTCTCTCTCTCTCTCTCTCTCTCTCCCTCTCTCTGACTAAACAGAAACCTACCTGTAATTTTGGATCTGGTTCCTCTTTATAGAGGTGTGCTCCACTGAATGAACAATCAGCCCTCAGTTCAGTAGTTATTCATTTAACATGCAGTATCACTTTCTCAGGTTCATTCCTCTGCTCTACAGGGGGCTCCGCGCCGCTGTGAAGAACCCCGAACAATGACAAGTGGCTCTGGTTTACTTTAGTTTAAGCATTTAAGTTCCATTTCAGGCAAGCGTCGAGGATTTTAGAAAGGAAAAGTCAGTGCTATAGTCAGTGCTACAGTCAATTGGTTGTCATCTGACCCTTGACTATGTGCTTTTGGCTGAGCTACAGTTTCACTGATGCAAGCATTTGTTTAGCGATATCACAGGTTAGTTTCTTCCATCGAAAGGCACTGTCTTAAACCAACATCCCCACAAGAGAGGGAACAGAGAGAAATACTGATATATTAAGGATGCTGTATGTATGCCTAACTCTTGAAGGTAATAATTTTACCTGATTTCATTTAAATCTTCATCTGAACATTAGGCACATGGTCTGGTAAGAGTCTCTACTGTCCTGACCATATGAGAATTTATGGATATTATCAAGTGTCACATGGCAAAGCAAGCAGATGTAATATAATTGTGGAGACTTTGATTGGTGAATGTCTTAGATGTTCTTATTTGGGGAAATTCAATTTGTATGCCTAATTGTGATAATGGAAGAAAAGGCTGGGTCTTTAATGACATTCAGGTCATGTACATAATATCATAACCGCAACATATGATCCCCCCAGCCCCCCAGTAACGGAACTAGACAGTTAATATCAGATAGTTACTGTAAACTAATTCTGACCATCTGAACAGTGCTATCCATATTCAGTCTTCCACAATACAGAGGTGACACGAATCCAGCCATTATAGAACAAGAGATCCTGTTCTCATACCGGCAGTCGAATAGGAAAAAAAAAAAGTAGAATCAAATTACATTCCACTCTTCAGCTGTCACTGATGCAGCCAAAACCTCCATTTCATAAAAATGGGACGCATTAATTTTCAATAGCAACTGAGGTTTAAGGGAGATATTTTTGCGGATGTTAGAAACCATTAACGACATTAAAATCCAAACAGGCTCTCATACAATCACATCTACAAGGCTGTGAAAAATCCCTTTCTCATCTCTTTCTCCTATCTGCATCTGTCATGGGATGCCCTGAGATCCCGCTTCCTGAGGAAACAACATTGTCTTTTCTCTATGGCTGGGACACTGTTAAAACAGGGTGGGGTGTAGGAAGAACTTAATGTAGGAAGGAGGGGATACTGAGATTGGAAGGCACATGTTACCATGGTGATGAGCTTGATTTATAGGGTTTTTTTCTTTTTTTTCTGTACGATCAGAAACAGTAGCATCCAGCCCAGTGGAATGTTTAAAAACATTATAGTGTGGTTTTAACCCGGTGGGGAATACGACAAAAAAACAACAATAAAAATGTGTTTGTCACACTTTGTACTGTTTTAACTGAACATAAAGTTCTAATTATTTTGATATTATAAAAATAATGTAATTGTATCAGAATTATTAACTTAAAATAGCATGAAAAAACACTCCAATTTAAAATCACGGCTTATTTCAGTTAAGATAAGAGAACACATCTGAGCACAAGATAAATCATTTAGAGAAAATGAGAGAATCAGTCAAGGTTGTGTAGACCATAGGTCATAACCATGTGTGTTCTCTGCCCTCTAGTGGCTTGAAATGGAGGCTACAGAGCTAATGTGGTACTTAAGGAACAGAAAGTTTTCAGCTGGGCTAAGGGTATGTCTGATTTGAACTGAGAACTTGTGGTTAATTAAAATTCAGCTCTTGGACTTTGAATTGGAGTTGGAACAACATTATAACGATGAAGACATAGAATTGCAAATGAACTGCATTTACAGGGAACAGACTTTAATTGAAATTCCACTCAAGGATGCGTCACCGTCAATTAAAAAAAGCTATAAGTTGTGTTACGCAGTAGGTCATCAAATAAAATGAATTTAAGTCAGCATGTTAAGACTATTTGATATGGGTTAATCTTTTATTTACTTATTTTCTGTATTTTAATGTGTTGTTACTCTGCCCAATATATCACACTTTATTTTTTTTTTAAAAAAAGGAGGTCAAAGAAAAAGCAATAAGAATGAGAGAAGAGACTGGAATAGCTTTCCTTTGTGTAAATATGGTGTAATACTACACTTTGCATAGTTACATGTTCATAAATGTACATAGATGCAGACAATTACATATGCATTTATATATGTAATGTATATTTATATATATATAACGTACATATACTCGTAAATAGGTGGATATATTTCACGGAAAGATTAAGATATAACTGCCAAAATGACTAAATTTGGAATATTTGGAAAATCTTTTTGACTACTGCATGTCTTCTGGTTCCATTCTGTTCTTTTACATCTAATTCTGATTGTTTTTATTTTAGCTGTTATGCTTATGCTGTTATGTACTTCCCTGTGAATGCTATGGAAAGCTGTGATTTGTGGTTCATTTGAGATCTATAACCCTGATCATTTATATATATATAAACTGTGTGTGTGTGTGTGTGTGTGTGTATATATATATATATATATATATATATATATATATATATACACACACACACACACACACACACATATATATATATATATACTGTGTGTGTGTGTGTGTGTGTGTGTGTGTGTGTGTGTGTGTGTGTGTGTGTATATATATATATTTCATTCTAAATGCACACATATATCCCCAACACGAAATGTCTTATGTAAAAATCTCTGTGGGAAACAACATTATTCACTGAATTTAAATAAACATTAACTTTGACTCTAACTTTTAACTTTGAGTTTCATTTAAAGTCTAGATTCCACACAGGTTTTCATAACTTAACCAACTCTTCTATTTACATTTTATATATTTTCTATTAAATCATTACTATACTATTGGTACAGTAATTATGGGTGTTCTACAGAATCTTTCAGCAAAGCACCCCAGCACTCAATGATTCAGAGGGATAATTTGAGTTTGTATTTGGCATCAAATCCTTCATACATTCATGGCATTATGAGGTCTACTGCAAAGACCTCAGTGGTCAGTCAGATTTTGAACTATATTTTAGCTGAACTTTTAATCCTAACTCTTCACTCTGTTCCAGCTCATGTACATTTCATAAGGAGCATGCCTCAGTCTTAAATCAGTTTTACTTGAATCAAAACAAAAAGATTGAGAAACAAAAATAAACAAACCTGGAAGAATGTTCACTTGACTGTTTTGAATTTCACTTGCAAAGAGATGACAGATATAAAGATTTTCAACCTGTTTTGTTCCTGTCTCAACTAATTCTCAAGTCTCTCATAATTTCAATGAGTTTTATGTTAACAATGAGTAGTCATAATTTCCATTTCTCCTGGCATCAAGTTCCACATGCATATTTGAATTCAAATATTTCATCTGTTTGTCTGTTTCTTTTTTTCACTTTTGCCTTCTGTAAAATTGACATGTCCAGCACGATACTTCCCTATACTTCACTAATTCCCACTATTAATCTTACTTTAAAAATCTTAATCTATTACACAACCCGTGCTCCACATTGGGAGGGTGAGGACTTGTGAGTGCCTCTTCTAATAATTATGGAATCAGACACCCCCTCCTTTTACCTATTGGTTAACAAGTGTCTTCACAGAAATGTAGCAGCCCCCCCCCCCCACCCTTTATCACCTTGGGAGTTGATGAACTGAACTGTGATGACAGGCAGTGTTTCCTGATGAGCTGCTCCTAAAAAAAACAAAAAAACCCCAAAAAACCAAGGCTGTTTGTGCTCTTTGCAACATGCAAGACCCCAGCATAATTTTTTAAATGGATTTTCCAATTCCAGTTCTTAATCTAAACTGGAACTGATAAAGCACAGATTAATCTGTGTGTACATTTAGGATATGCATACTTTCACATCAAAATTAAAATACCATAAATACCAGCTTTTGCAGAAAAAAAATGTACACATTCTATAGGGTGATTTTGTAAGCACCCAAGTTGTAGAACTGAGGCCTAACGTTAAAAAAAAAGTATATTTCTTAAATAATCCATATTACAGTAAACATGTCACACAACTGGTTACCATTAATCAAGACACCCTGGCATACTGGTCTCTCCGGTTGGCAGAGAGTAAATCGTGGCAGCTGCAGGTTAACTAAGGACGGTCCCTGTCAGATATGTTACAGATACAAGAGGCGCTATGGTCTCGTGCGAAAGTAGACCATGGGTATTACAGCACTAAAATATTCGGGTAACTTCAGCGGGTAACTACATTGTTGCACAGTTTACAGGCTTTTCATACATTTTCGAACTTTTGTGTCGCTGAGAAGGGCCCCAAGTGTCTCTCATTTTGGTAGACAGGTGAATTCGCTCAGGTTTTCTGTCGTAATGATGCAGTCATTGAAATATTTCGCGTAAATGCAGACTACCTCCTATTTATTTATTTGGCTGTTTCATACAGAATATTTGCTCACGTTAGTGACAAAAATCATCAATGATCTGTTTATAAATTGCGTGCTCTTGTGTCTATGAACGCGCGAGTCAACTCTAGGGTGAGTGAATATCTCTTTAAGAATCGAGCTGAAATTCGATCCCCATAGGAGAAAGCGCCTTGCCCTGCAGTAACCTCCCCCATCACTGCTGTAATCGCACATCAGTTTACTAGCGCATCGCACACTATGGTCAACATGTCTTTTTCATGGCAAGAAATGAACACAGCAAAACACTGCAATATAACATAACTGGAGGGACCATGGAGATCAGCCATGTAAAATCGATTATTTCACGTATCTGTTGAACGATAGAGAAGAAATTCTTTATTTTGGGGTATGAGTATAAGCAGCAGTGGACAGAATTTGTTGGTCCATGATCATCATGTTCAAATAACCAGTTGAGAAGCTGGCAACGGATCTTATCCCTTGATGGTAGACAAGAGGTAAGGGTATACGTATGACACTTTGTTATTTGTGTGACATGAAATTTGTTTTAACATTTTCTCACATGAGAGTGTTGTTGTTTGACGATGCGATGCGAGCTGGCCTACGGGTTCCATTAGTTGTGCAGTTGGTGTGATAAACACATTACCGCTCATCGAGTAGGCTATATTTGGTTATTCTTTATGCACTACGCTGCCTTTGGCCAGTTTATGGTGGAGAAATCTTATGTTGACGGTGGCATAGCAATGCCATCGATACGCATTTGTACTCCATCTTGGCAACTTCATAGCCAAACACGCTTGCAATCTCACCGTTACACAAGCAACGTAGTCCGAGTTCTTTTTGTCAAATCATAGCACTTAATGTGTGTGATCTGAGAGTAAGTAGCCTATTCATGAAAAATGCAGGCTAATTCAGTCAAATCAACCATGAGAGTGATATTACTTGTTTCCGGAATCAGTCAGCTATCGGAAGCAGCACTGCAATCTTCGCAATTGTCCCTGACAGCGCCTTGCTGGTGAGTGAAATCGTGGTTGCCAAAATAGTTGTCAAGCACATAGCTTTAGTTAAGCGTTAAAGTTTGGCACCAGATGTAGCCACCGCGGTAAAGTGATTTAGCCACTTATCATTTGCGTTGGATCTAAGGATTGCTTGCAGCAGTGACTACTTTAATTTTCGTGAGTTAAACATGACCATGACAATTCTTTGTTCATTTCCTTTTTCCTTTTTTGGGTCTATACTAGAACCTACCATGGAGCAGATAAGGATAATTACTGGAAGAACGTATGAGGTTGTTGGCACAGTTTGATGTTTAACTAGCAAGGGTTCTGGTGAGGTAGCAACACGTTATACTTCTGTATTACTGTACCCTATTACAGCTTTAGTGCTAATATAACAGTTCCTCCCAAAGTGAAACCACGCTTGCGTATTGTTAGTTGCGTGTTCTTTAAACTTCTGTCTTGATATGCATTACGTTTAAAACATATTTGATTATCTCAACTCCCCATGGTTTGAAACTGAAACTGAAGGTACGAGTTTTAATTAACAGTAGGATAATTCAACGGTCCTGGACAACTGCCAGTTGATAAACAGGTTCTAATGTGCATCAGGCAACAGCCTAACTGAAGTAAACTAAGCTAGTATTACTGGAATGACTTTTCTGAGAAGTGCCCGAACATCTCAGTGGACGAAGCACGTATGGCGGCTTTACGTAAAGTTGTTTGTTCAGACCTAAAAGTGTCCCAATGGCAGTGTGCACGGGTTTGCTGGACCCACACAGTAAGGATTATAATCAGTTTGAGATTATGTGGGGTTTTTGTCCCCACTGTCAGGAAATGCAATCTCCATTATGTCTCAGTTGTTTCCACGTGTTGCCGTTTGACCTCAGTTGTCGCTTGCCCTTGACAGCTGGCACGTGTGCACGAGGGGGATCTTTAAATACGCTCTGCTTCATATACCCCCTGTGTTGTTTTTGTATCTGCTCCTATGCACCGTGACCACTGTGTCTTTACTGCGCTACTATGTGATGAAAAGGAAAAGTGGTATGACTAAGGAATAGGTGAGAGGCAAGAAGTGGGTTTGTTGCAGGGTATTTTGCCATCATTAGACTGTAGTTTTTATTGTTTATGTTGGTCTTGTTTGAGAAAAAAAAAAGCCAAACTTTCTTAGTTTTTTGTTGTTGTTGTTTTTTGTATAGTGTTAAACCTACATGAATATGGGCTGGTGAGTATTTGACCAAACAGTTGTTTTTTTTACTTGGAAATAGTCTGCAGTGCAGTTTAAGGCATGCAGAGGACAGGACCAAACTATCTAAGTAGTTTATCAGAGCAGCAGTAGAGCAGCGAGCAGCGATTAGCATAACTCTGTGTAACTGTTACTTGGATGTAAATTGGAGTTGGTTGTGCAGCAAAGGCCATTTGGCCCTTTACCAAGGGCCGGCGCAGTCAAATCAGACCATATGCAAATGGCCCAGTGCGACAGATCGCTCAGTGGAGCACTGGGAGCACGCACTGCAGTGCTCTGACATACATTGTTTAGCAGGCAGCCAGAGGTAGCATCTCTGCATGTCTGTGCATTGTAGGTTCAGAAGACTGTCTATTAATGAGGTTTGTTAGGACAGAGCGGGACTTAAGAGGTTATGTTTACAACCTAATGTAAATTTGTTTTGGACTGTTGGTTCCTTTTTTCTCTCTCACTCTCTCTCTCTCTCTCTGCTGGTTGTTTTCCTTTGTTTTGTTTTATCCTCTGCCCAGTGAGATAGAAACTGGCATGTGAAAGAAGCAACAGTGCTATCACCTTCTTCCAGAGCAGAGTGGCTTTATGCACTTGGCACTCTGTGTTCTTTGAGTATTTGTTGCCCCAGGTAGGACCATTTTTAATGTTCTCCATTAGCTTTATGTCGCCAGGAACCATTAGTTTGCAAACTAGGTCAGAAGAAAACAGCTTGGCCAACTCAGAGTATTTCAGAGAAGAGACAGGTTTGTGTGCAAAGCCTCTACTCTCTATGTAATGCAGTGTTTGGTCTGCCTAAGTGATTGGCAGGTGAGCCAGTGGTTGGTTGGTTTGCTGCCAGTCTGCTGGGAGGAGTTATTCATCAGGCCACTGTTCTCACATCGTTGCTCTGTGTTGAGCTGAACCAGACACACTGAGTGCAGTACTTTTCTAAATGTTTTCCGACACATAAAGCCAATCAATGGGAGTTTTTTTTTAAATTTCTAGAGGTACATGTGTTAAAATGATATAATTACATGTTGACAGGAATTATGTCGTTTATTACATATACATTAATGAAAGGATAACTTTTTTGTGATTAGATTGTGTGGCAGAATGTTTAGACACAAGCCTTTGGATGTGCGGTTGAATGAAACTCAACTTTGGCATCCAGGGCAACATGAGAAATCACTACATTCTGTTCTTACTGGTTGGCATGGTGACAGCACTCTATATATGAGGCCCCTGCAAGACTGAGCTGATACTTGGTAATGTTTAGGCCAAAGGCATATCTTTGTGGATCAGTGCTTCCTGTCTGTGCATGGTTCAAAGAGTGAGAGCTAATTTTATAGACACGTGATTGAGTTGATCAGCCGTAGGGACATGAGAACTGGAGGGATGGCCTAGCAGACGCTGACTGTGTACTGTTTGTCCTCGGTGATTCTGTTTAGGAAAGAAAAAATTGAATCAGCTTGACATTTTTGTTCAGACTCTCAAGTCTGAATATAATGAAATAATAAAGACTTGAAATATTTGAAAAAAAAAAAGAAAAAGAACCATGTTTGTGTATGAATATAGTTTACTCATGCGTTGAATGTAGGAGACTATTCAAATATTCACCCTCTTGGTTCATTATTCGTGAAATAGAAGGAACTAATCCGTGAAATCCTCCTCAGTAGACTTAATTATACCCACTGTTCATGGAGAGGAAAAACACCTGGTTAAATTCTTGTAGACACTTGTTTACCAAGCTCCGACTTTTTTAGATAACTTTATAGGAAAATGCATCCAATATGAAGAGAAAGTAATACTTTAAATTTTCTTGTAAAAATCATCATTAAAAAGTATGTTTTCCAGATGCCTCTACCCACAGCCAAATGCTCTGCATTCTTATAGCCAAGTTGTTTTGGGACATGCATAACTTCTACGTAGTGCTGTACTTATATTTCAGATGTGCTCTTGAAATGTTTATCGTATCTTTTACATCATACTCAGTTGCTGCAATCTATTTCAGGCATTTGAATGACACTTTAAATAAAATCAGTGGTCATAAAGCATGTCAGAGTTGTTTATACAGTGTCCTGGCCTTCCTGTTCTGGTGACAGTGTTTACGTATATATGGGTCCATGTTTTGAGGTCAGAGTAGTTCATAACTGTATAACTTTGCCTCGGTCCCCATAGTTTGGTGGATTCAAAGGTTCTACATGTCTGTTAAACATTTACTTGGGAATTCCTCAGCAGGTGTGAGTGTTCCACCTAAAAGCACCCTCAGTAACCACACACAGTATAGATGTAATCCATGTAACGCGGTCTTTCCTCATTTGTCGTGGTCTGATTTTTTCTCCCAGTGGAGTTGGGTGGCCATGGACGCATTTAGCCAGCTGATCCTGCTCATTGCCGTGGTCAGTTTCTTCACCTTCCAGTGGTTGTTCCACAGTGTGAGCCCCTGGATGTCATCTCGGGTCAGCCCTGGCTTCTTGCGGCTTAGTCACAAACAGAAGATTGAATGGAACTCCAGGTACCGTGTGCCATGCATGCCAGCAACAGATACTGACGCTGTTGTACTGCATCTGCTCACTCTGCTGTCTGTTTTATAAATGTTTGTCCTCATTATCTGTCACGAGATTGTTCTGTTATATTAAACGGGCCTGGTCTGGTGTTACACAGACAGCTTTATCAGGAGTGGGAAACTTGTTTTCTCTTTGCATGCTTTTCTCATCCAAGCACCGACATGGTTTTAAAAGAGGGGGGGGCTTTAACTGAAGGTTTTTTGATATATGAGAACTGTGAAAGCTGTTTGTCTTTAACCTTGCTCTTAGGGAGTCATTTGCATGGCTTAATTGGTTGAACGCAACATTAGCCCATTCCAGCCACTTTTCCACAACCTTAAAGGCTATCGCGTTCCTCTAATCTTTATAAGAACTCTGACATGGCTAAAACAGCCAAAACGGTTTCACTTAGGGTTCATTTGTGTTTTGGAGCACACAGTTATATCAGCTCTCATCAAATTCTGAAACAGCTTTACAGTGGATGCTATGTACCTCATGCTTTAAGCATGTGTTGGAAGAGAAGATGTTTTCTCATGTATTGAGAGTAATTAAGAATGACAAACAGCTCTTAGTTTCCACAGATATACACTGCTTTTTGAAAAAACTGTAATGTCTTAAAATTGTCTTTTCACACCAGATGTGAAGGGTTCCTTTACCTTTCGGTTGATATTACACTGAAAATGAAGAATAAATTGCCTTATTGAAATGCATGTTTTTCCTTTCATTCTTTAAAAATAATCATTCCCTTAGTTCGATACATTATAAATTACCGTCATATCACTGTCATTCTTGATAACTAGTTCTTAGCAGCATTTGGACAACTTATCATCGCTGGGAGAATCTTGTGTGTAGGCCAGTGCTGGTTTTCATGTTGTCATGCTGTTTCACCAGAGAAATGTGTTAATACCATTCAGCTGTGTTTCCTTGGCCAGCTGTCTTAAAACACCCAGATAATGGGAGAGAACAGACTGTACCTTTCCATTCAGTTTGACTGATTTCTATCACAGTTACTTATCCTTCTAAAACCACTTTGGATCAAACTCAGACAGACAGACAGAGAAAGAGAGAGATGGCTACACATTAGACCCCAGTGGGGTTTCATTTGGCTGACCAGAATTCTGGCAAAGCCATTCAAATGTGGACAGCGCAGCACTTGATTAATTGGATCCTGTTAAGTTCCTTGGTCAGTCAAAATCGACCAGTCTGCAGACAGAGAAATAATACCTTCATCAAAAAGCATGTGTTGTGGTGTTACAACAACAAGGAACTTTACATTCACTGCTGCTCATGATGCAAATGTCAATTCGCGTTTCTGTGGATTGTCTGTTTCTTTTTTCCTTCTAGGACTGTGTCTACCTTTCATGCCTTGGTGGTTGGGGTGTTCTGCCTCTACATCCTATTCTTTGATGAGGCTGTCAATCAAGACCCTGTGTGGTGAGCACCCAGCTATCAGAGCTCTGACTGTGCATGCTGGGAAAACTCTGCTCTTTCAGAAACTGAACCTAGCTGTACCATGCTGTCAATCACTCTATGACCATATGACCCTACCCGGACCCGTTCGGTAATTCCTCTGTGTTGTCTATGTCTTTTACTTTTACAGGGGAGATCCTACACTTGTGAAGATAAACGTGAGCATAACAACAGGCTACCTCATATCTGGTGAGGGTACACTGATCACAAGATGCCTCTATTTAATAATGTGAATGTATTATGTCACATCACATTTCTGTAATCAAGATGTTTATTATCAGTGCATACTGGTTATTCCCATTACAAGGAGGCAAATCTGGGGATGGGGGCATATTTAATGGCGTGCTTAACAGTGTAAGGTGTTCTCATTCATCCTCTCTCTTGTTCTTTGTTTTCACAGATCTGCTGCTCATATTTTACTATTGGAGAGCGATAGGGGACAAGTTTTTTGTAATTCATCACTTGGCAGCATTGTATGCTTACTACTATGTACTGGTGAGTTCCCTATTGTCCAATAGCAGAATGTGCAGGCAAGATGGGAAAGAGACAACCAAGGGTGAACAGCTGTGATGATCGTCATGAAGTAACTCCTTAAGAGGTGTAAAGAGGGTGCTAAAAGCTCGGTGTTCCTGGACTAACACTCACACACACTACTAGCAGAGGCATGCACTACTAATTCAGTGTTAATTAAACAGACTGTGGAGCTTTCTGTGTAAAACCATTTAAGCTTAGCCAATTTCCTGGCAAAAGTAAGCTTGAATTGATATTGCGTTTGTTTATAGTGAAGGTAGTGGATGGTTAAATCAAGTCAGTTGTTCATTTGTGTAGTGTGGAAATTTTGTTTCTTTGTGATACAGTTACAAAAGATCGGTCTTTTGTAGGAACAGTTTGAGTTATGATGATTTATGTATATAGGCATCAATTCCTTATATTAGTTATCATAATGCCCACCTTTTGAAAGTAGGATATTCTACAATTTGTCATTAGTTATGTGATCTCTAAAGCTAGTGACCAAAAATTGAGGCAGAATTCCTAAGGCATAAGAAGTTACATTTTCAGTGTCCATGGTGATAGTTGATACTTATTTGATCACCTAGCAATATTGGAAGTTTAGGATATAACTGTCCAGAATTCCAAATCACAGCTAGCAAGCCAGTGTGCAGCAGACCTGTTGCACAATGTGGGACAACAGCAGCACCCCAGTATAAAAAGCCACCGCTGTTCACGCTTGGTTCTGTCAGTCTGTAACCCACTAAGTCGCCAGGTTCTCTAGCTGGCGACGAGGATGATGATGATGATGATGATGATGATGATATGATGGTATTTTTTGCATGGAATGCTTATCAATGGAAATGTCAAAAAACCCTCCCACCTGTCCCTTCGCCACCCACTACACATGCTTCTCTCTCATTGACCCTTCAGTAACAATAAGCACTAAGCTGAAAACTCGTGCTGAGGTCAAGCAAGCCGAGCTGTGTGCATGTTGTCAGTGCTCGGTGCTGCTTTGTCGGTGGTGGAGGGGTCTCCCGTGTGCATGATCTTTTTACCTTTCTCTCTCTCAGTCTCGTTTTCTCCTTCTCTCTCCCTCTCTCTCTCTCTGCTTTGTGCCGGAGCTGAGGTCCGCCTTTCCTTCTCTTGCTCCTCTGCATCCCTCTTTTAAAACTTGAATGCCCTGTAGCAGCTGTGGGGACTAATGACAGTGCAGGGTAAATGTAGGCAGACAGTGAGCATCGGATTCACTTATGTAGGTTTTTTCGGAATATATGGAGGGAGGCAGCCCCCCCCCCCCCCCCCCCCCCCCCCCCAATTGTTATTTTTGGGGTTAATAAATCTAGAGACTGTATTTTTTCAGCCAGTTCACATTGATAGTAATGGACAAATGCATAAATATCTTTGGCTTTGTCGTGAGATTTAGAGACCGCCTGAACACAAAAGATGCACAGAAAAGCACAATATTTTCAGTTCAGCAAATGGAGTGTATGACTACCTGCAGGGATATGTGGAAACCAAAGCATTGATGTCTTTTTTTTTTAAGATCTTTCTTGAACAAAAATGTTGAGTATGTATTCCTAAAGCTGACATAAAACGAGCCGTGTGCAGCTTATCAACTTGTATTCCATTGGTAATTAATGTTGTTTTGCTCAGCTGAAATGATGTACCCCAGTAATATGCTGAAAATAGCCACGCGCTTTATTCCGTGCGTGCTCAGCTCTTTGGCACACTGTTTTTTTGCTTTATTGTTGATTTTTTTTTTGAAGATAAGAGAAAATATCTTTCCTAAATAGCTGCAAAACGTGAATGATTAAAAAATGTTGCACGATTGGAAGAGAGGAAATAATGTCGGTCTTCCTATGTGTTTGTCTTCTTTTTCTGTCTCTCTGTATGATTTGACCTCCAGATAATTTCCACTGAGTCTCTTTTAAAGAATTCTGAAAATCCTTTGGAAGCATCAAGTAAATATTATGGTAAAAAAATAACCCCATACTGTCACTGGACACTTTCATGACTGCAGACTCAAAAATTAGCTTTACATGAAAATAATTACGCAAAACAACAGTAAAATGTTGAACGCTTGTCAGCGACACTTACATTCTGATTGGATTTGAAGTCAAGCTTTGCGTCTCACGTTGTGTCATCACTGTTTGGTACGACGGGATCTGTTGTTTTTTAAGAGTCACAGCCGTTACGTCTTGTTACTGTTTACTGTTTTACTTTCCGAAATGTTGTCAAATTTGTCACCAATATTTACAGATGCAAAAAAAACTGTACTTCAGAAGTCCAAACTTTCTATTTCTATACCTTCTATATCTTCAACTCAAGAACTAAATGTACAGCAGATTTTTTGGGGGGAAAAAAGCCATGTATTTTATATAACCTAAACTGTAACCATCTCATCATGGCTTATTTGCTAAATAGATTTTTTTTTCTTTTTAGTGAATAGTATGAAATAATTATTCTGGTTTTGACATACATAAAAAAAGAGAGCTCTTTACAAACTGCTAACACAGACAGTTAAAGGTTCAACAGTATAAACCTTAACAGTATATAAAATTCTGGTGGTTCACTCAAACTATTTTTCAATAGATATTTGATTGATTTATTTATTTTTTTAACTAAGGGCTCATGACCAACAAAAAGTTGGTCATCCTGCTGCTTACCAAAGGTTTAGTGTGTTTGTGTGTCGTGTGATTTATTCTTAGTGCATGTCAAACAAAAAAAAAAAAAAAAGACTGTTGGCGTTGCTGCTTTGTTGTTGTCGTTTTTGCTTTCAACTGTATCTGCACCTTTTTTTCTGGAAAAAAAAAATCTGTCTGTCTCGTCTCTCTGTCCTCACCTAACATGACCTTTTGAATAACGCAGTCCCACTTCTTCCAACCAGCAAAACCCTTCATGCAAAAACTACCATATATGATTAGTTGGTTAAGAAAGAAACCAGGCTTGACTGAACTAGATGGAGTCCTTCCTATCTTGTCTGCTGTTGTGCTGTTGCAGAACACTGAGCAGATATGAAGCCCAGTTACAGTATGGACTTACCAGTGCCTAGGCGTACTAGCATGCAATTGCTGGAAATTTTAAAGCTTCTGGTGTCCACTTGAACCAGATGTTTATTATCTATGCCTATACCTCAGTAAGTATACTAATACCTGATTTTCATTTCAGTTTCCAAGGTAAGTCTGCTTGAGAGCCGTTATGCTGTTCTACTTAGTAGTCTCCAACGAGGTCAAGATCAAACTCTACGTTCTCCTGCTGAGGAGATTATGTGTTTTTGTTTTTTTTGTGAGAACAATTATGGCAGATGGCATATGTATTTCAACATTCCATAAATCCCTTCCTACCTAAAAAAGTGGTCCTCAGATGAATGGACAGCGCAGTCCCTGTTATTCCTAGATACTGGTGTTGTCTCTATCAGGTTCTAGCTAAACCTAGAAGGAAAAACTTGGATTGTAGTGTTAAGCTACCTGAGGGCTGGATTTTGGATAGGAAAAGTACAATGGAATTTTGAAAAACTGGCAATGTTATTCTTGAAGCCACTGCCTCCTTACTCCAATAGTGTTATTACAATGTGCTGTAAGTGTGATGGGTGTTTGGTATTACTCAGCTGAAGTACATGAAGATTGGTCTAAGTCAGCGGTTTCTTTCATTTGCATGGCTTACCATTGCTACAGTGACCTGTGGCTGAATGTTGTCATTATGTATGGCTTTCTTTGCAAGAAACCTGATTTCTGTACAGTGCAATGACAGTTTTCATTTTATTCAATCAAGTATTTATAAATTATAAATTTATATCTCTATATAATGCTTGCTTTGGTATTTTTGAAGCTGAGGGTCACAGTAAAATCAGTAAAGAAGTTTGATAAAAAATAATGTCCAATCATGAATGAGATTGTGCTTTGAGTGGTTAGAATGGTACAGTATAGTCAGGAGAATGCTAGTAGGAAGACGTTTGTCTGATCTGCAGTTAAATCATTCTTACCATATCTGAAATGTCTCATTTTTAGTCGACAGATCTATCGCTATGTCTCTCACCATCTATTAGTAACAAGGTTTCAAACCCTTTATCCTCTTAATGTAAGCTTATTCAATTCTTTCTTGGACTACAGGTCAATTTAATCTACAATTTCTTCATTAAGAAGATGGATTTTTGTAGCTCAGTTAAGGGAGTGAGAGGAAAATTACAGAGTGAGCAGAATCAGTTAAATATGGACCAAAAGCTTCAAACAGAATGTTCCTCCTTGGGATTTGACTGTTTTTCCTTTTTTATCAGTATATAGGTACCATATTTAGAACATTAAAATTGCTGCCCATCTTAGCAGATCTCATGAGAACTTTGTACTTTTTATGGTACATGTAATACACCCCCCCCCCTAAAAATGTCACTTTCATTTGTATTTGTGCGCTCTTCAGCCTGCATCCACACACTTTTCAGTTTGGATGCGTGGGCACAGTCTACCATTCTGTTCTTTTTTGTTCTTGTTTTTTTTTTCCCCACAGTGGTTCCAAATGAAATGGAGAAACAGTTTTATCACATCCTTTGCCTGTGTCATTGTCTGTTTCTTCTTCACCTTGTTCTTCCAGGGCCAAGGACTGTTGCCTTATTTTGCTAACTTCCGTCTGCTTGCAGAGTTTTCCACCCCATGTGTCAATCAGCGGTAGGTACTCAACATCCGCATGCTAATGGAAAAATCTGACAGTTGTGTCAGGCTAAACAACAGCTGAGTGCATCTCAGTGTTGAAGCTGATCAAAAAAATGTATTTTGATTTACTTTTCCAAGGTTTAGCTGGATCTCCCAAGCATGCATGTATCAGTAACCTTGATATTAGGGTGGGTTGGTGTTCTGCGTTCTTTTTGTGACCGAAGGCCTTCAGTCTCTCTGATGAAGGTAGTTTTATGCTCTGTTATGTCATTGTGCTCAAAATGTGTGTTTTTCAGCTGGTTCTTTGAAGTGTTAGGTTACCCCAAATCCTCCAAGCCTAACATCGCCAATGGGGTGCTCATGGCGGCTGTTTTCTTCATGGTTCGGATAGCTGTAATGCCCATCTACTACAGCCGCATGTATTCCGTCTACGGCACGGAGGCCTTCTACCATGTTTCCTTCGGGGGCCGAAGCGCCTGGATCTTCTCCAGTTTTTGCTTAGACATCATGAACATCATGTGGATGCACAAGATTGCTCGCGGTTGCTACAAGGTGTTGCGCTCCAGTAGACAGCTTAAAGCCGAGACCCAGGAAAATGGAAAGACTGACTAAGCATGAAACGTCTTTTTATTTATTTATTTTGTTGTGGGGCAGGAAGGAAGGAAGGAGCAGAAGCTTTGAAGAAGCCTCTTGCTCTGTGCACTAAATTATTTTTTTTTTTTCTTGCCTGACTGTGCGTGCTTCAACTCTCAGAATGGTCACATGATGTACTATGGTCTGACGGTGACATATTCAGACTGTTCACCCCAGATTCGGTTCTCCTTTTGAGAGCTGAAGCGTCGAGAGGGAACTGGACGTTACTTGACCAGAGGATGGCAAAACACCCCTGAGCAATACTTTTAGTGCATGGCCAACACTTTTATTGCATTTTATCATGAATTACAAATAACCTCCACTTACGTAAAAACTCTGAATGCCCCGTGTTTACTCATGCTTCTGTCAATACAGTACACCTGAAGTGCAAATGTTGATGCTTAGTTCAAAGACACTTGCTTAAGAACATGGATTTTTATTTTAATAAAGTTTCTTTTTTTTAATTATGTTCAGGTTGACTGAACACCACACAATGGTTTTTAATTTAACTTTGAAGGGAGTGCTCAGATGAAAGCTCTCAATCAATTTAACTGTTTTTCTCTGAAAAAAAAAAGTGCCAGGATCCTGTTATTCATTCATCAGACAAGTAAACCACAGATCATCAGTGGACTGTCCAGTTTGTTTTTGCTGAGGTTAAGCCAGGGCAGTGTTGACTGTGTGAGAGGAACCATTCTCTCAGCTGAGCTACGTCAGGAATGATGGTCTGATTTTAAGCAAGTCCTGAAGAGGACCCCAAAATGCCAGCAGCCCACAAAGCCTGCTCAGGGTGGTCTGAGTCAGGAAAAGGTTAAGCTGTGAAATCTGCATGAAATCACAAATTTTATCTATGAACATAATATCTCTCCGTCTGGGGCTGGTCTAGCCATAGAATTTATATTTCATATAGCTGACAGGTGAATTGCACTTTGCTGACATACGCAGTAGGTCATGTCATATTGTTTGCCTGCTTGGCAACGTGGATGACATTGTAAGGGAAATTACTGAATGTCCTTTTTTTAGTAACTGCAAAGTTCTTACATGTGATACTCTGTGGGTAATGTTAGCTGGTATCTGACAGTTTTCTCACTTTGTTTGCTATATTTCAACAAAAAGACCAAAACAATTTAATTTTCAGTTTCTGGTTTCAAATCTCTCTTTTTTTCTTGCTATCTCACACACATGCGCGCACACAAACACACACGCACACACACACACACATACACACACACATCAACTATTTGACGGTAAATCTTTTCCCCAGTGCAGTATCCTCAGTGTGCTCTTTGTACAGTCAATAAGTGCATGCTGCAATGTTGTTCTCCGAATGTTTGCATTGTAGATAGAAATCTTATTGGACATGCAGAAATAGTTCAATTAATTTTCTGTAGTGTGTATCTGATGAATATTAAACACTTGAATGACTATAGTCCTGGGAGGGCGATTTAAAAGGATATGAAAATGTTCTAGAAATATGGAGGTTACCCAGTAGTGATTGTTCTTAATGAGCCTACGTAGTGGTCTGAAGGGGTCATTGGTTTTGGGAACCTTTTGCATCATACGTTATTTATTTAAACCAGTAAAGCACTGGAGCAGCATGTCAATGTTTGTACCTACATATTTATTCTTTTAAAGGAAATGTATGATGTATGGCTAAAAGGTGTTTGTGATGTATCTATATAGTAGATATATACAGATATACACAGAAAGAATTAAAACTACAGAAACGACTATTGCGACCAATTATGAATGCGTTGTCCGTCACTTTATGAGAAATATTTTAGTGTAGAATCCACATAATGTATGCTCACATGCATTCAATAGCAATTCACTTATGTAGATGTTAGAGTAATGGATTCCACCCACAATATGTATTTCATTGAATGAAAAGTATTTAAAGTAGATGGAGGATTATGGGAATGGTGATGTGACGTTTTCATGGATGGTTTGTGTTAAGCTTTCTCAAACCATGTTAAAGGTTTATCTATTTTTTAATAAAGAAATGCTGTACTTGAATTTTTGCTGTAACTTATGTGTAAAATGGGCACAAACAGCATCTTGTGATGCAGTGAAACAAGATAATCTTAGTCAATTTTTGCCTTTACTTGTTTAAATTTGACATTTTTATTTGTTCTGATTGCCTTTGAAAGACATGTTTTCTTTTTTTTTTTTTCCTTTTTTTTTAGATAGGCTTTGGCATTTTGATATTGCCTGTAATGTGCAGTATTTGTGTTCAATAATATCAGATATCTTTTTTTGCATGGGTTAGGTTTGCATTTAAATTTCCCACTTCGGTGTGACTGTCATTGGTCCGCAGTTGTAAAAGTAATTTTTCTGCTGTGTTTTCCTTGTATTCTTAAATATGTAATTCATTGTTTGGGTTCACCAGCGAAGGCAAGTCTTAACATAATTTTGAACTGTGCTTACTATTAGACAAGTTTTTATTTTTGGAACAAAGACCCTCATGTGATACTAGTTTACCATATGTGTCATGTAAGCCCCACTTCTACAACAAGGTTATAGCACAACTAACTGCTAAAGGGAGGGTGAAATGTCACACTACAAATAACATGCACCATTTTAATTGGACTTTTAGGGATATGAGCAAGGTAGACAAGAAAGTCTAGTGTAATGTTTGCCACGATGTGATTTCAATTTTGATGTGCATCAGTATTTCTGTGTGCTTTATCTTTGTGTACTATCATGTTAGTGGTATTTCAGACTGACTGTCTTTGACTCTGGCATTGGAAAAAGCTTAAACTCGTCACAGATGACAGGCAGGCGCCAAAACTACTGAGTCTGTCATAACTTAAAGGGTTGCACGACTTTCCAAATCAAACATTCGAACTGAACTTTTACCTGGAATGCTTGGTCTTCAAACGTGACCTTGACATTTCACACACATCCTAATTTCACATAGATCCCTATTCTTAGTCTATTGGGTAAATGCCCGAATGTGTCTTTTTTGCCTTTGTACCATTAACATTTTGGTCCCTTCACTCGCTTAATAAAAGAGATATCTAGTTATGATCAAAATCTATTTGAAAGTTACAGCTGAAAAATTGTATCTGATAGGTTCCTCAACCATCTGTGCTCATGTTAATTTACATATGGTTTCATATTGTTGACATTCACTGTGTTATAATCTGTATGCGTCACTTTTTAATGACATGGGAAAATTATTAATTTGTGAAGGTTTACACTTGTCAGCCAAAGTTTAAGAGGGGTTTTGATGCCCAAATGCTCATGGATAAGGAAAGTTTATCTTATGTGTGAAGAGGCACTTTATTTATGAGCATCAGTTCTATTTATTCTTTGGACCTCTTTCATGTATCTGTCCTAAGTTCACACTGACATTGCAAAGCCATTTGCCTCAATAAAGCAATACATTCATTGTAAATGATCATGACTTGTTTTCTCAATACAGTATTCTCATAAATGTTATTAATGTACAGACCAGCATTTAAGCATGTAGTTAAGTTAGTTCACTTCTTAATAAATCTGAGAAAGATTAGTATAGTAATAAATTGATTGAAACTGACCATACTTAAAAGCAAACCATGATCTTACTAAAGAAACATTACGGTAACAATGACATCCTCCTGTCTTCTGATAGACCAAAACTCCAACATTGAATTTTAAGATAAAACTATTTTTAACAGAATTATTGAACCAAAAGTACAATGAGGAGCTGGCCAGGGCCTTTTCTATAGCCTGTGATGATGATTCGCTGCTGGAGCAAGTTCTCATACGCCAACAGTAAAGAGATGCATTGAACAAGGCTAAGCATATTACTAAAACTGTCCTAAAATGGACTAAACGCTTTCTCCATCAAGCTTCAAAGTGACCCCAATGTTTGCTTTCTTACAGACCAAATTATAATTTAATTATAAAGATCACGTATCAAAGGCAGTATACAAAATGTGTTCATCGTTCAGCTCAATGGCAATCATATTACCATTTCCTGTGCCTGTTCACATGATTTGTATTCAACTAGAATCGCTTCCAGTGTTAGAAAATTTCTACTGTTTCTTCACCTGACATTGTCAATTTCTGTTATTCATGGCGCAGGTTAACCTTCAGGATGTGTGGGCAAGCTAATTCAACTTGGCCAAACACTGTAGTCTCCTTTAACGTCCACATATAAGAGACCTAATGAAATCAATGTTTTTTCTGTCGACAGAGTCATAGCTGTGGCACCTTCCAACAAGCATACACTACACTTGGGAGCAGACGTCTTCAAGGCTACACAATTTTGTCGGCTATAAGAACCTTAAGCATAAAGTTGACAAATTTCAGTCAAATCAGAATTCTAGAAGTACAGACATATGTCAGTTGTATTAATAGTACATGTAAGATTACAGACCAACATGGATGTAGACTAACAGCCAATAACCAATAAGAGCCACTTAAGAGCAGTTGTCTCTTGGTTGTTGCGTCAACGTTGAGACGTTCGTACGTAAGTATTTCGATCACATGGAACCAAGACTACTTAAAAAGTCAACAAATGTGATCGGACGTGTTATTGGATTTTTTCAAATTTGGCATGCTAAAACATTTATTTTGCCAAAAGGCAAGCAAGGAACTGGTAATATTTTGAGTGTAGTTTATAAGTTTATAAGTTTTCTTCACAATGGATCCTTACAAAATTCAAAATATGGCGTGTTTTCATCAGTGACGTCCATATCAAGTAGTACGTTGTCTGTTTTTCCCCCTTAAATTTAACAATGTTAAAATTGTTAAACAACTTTAAAGTAATTGCTCCTCTACAGATTCAGAATGTGAAAAGAAATCCTGACTTCCCAAGCGGTTTGACCAAGAGAGCTGGACGGCTATCTGTCAGTCAGTTTGACAGTATGAGTTGTGAATGTAACAATATGAATGTATGTTATGGTCTCATGTCTGGGCTGACGGCAAAATTTCCTTTTTCTTCCTTTACATAGCCCATGTGTGAGCACAACCAGCTAGCAGAAGATAATCAGGCTTGTGAGGGCATGAATTTGGTATCTACTTCAGACACCCCTAGCCAGGTAAGGACCCTACTTGTCCCTGCTAAATGATCTTTGTCTGTCCTTTTATTGTAAAAAGAACTGGGATGTTTATTTACATTGTTGGAAGCAAGGGGATCAGCCGAGACCGCTCTTGAGTAAGCCACATCCCAACTTTAAATGCTTGCTAACAAAAATGTTTATAATGTGAATCGTTATCCCAGATACCTGTGAACAGAATGAGCAAGTAGAATGTGATCAGGCTTGTGACAGGATGGTGACCAATACAGATACCTCTGGTCAAGTGAGAACTCTCCTTGCCTCTGCTCAATGATGTTTCCCACAGCACAGGAGAGTGATAGTTCCTAAGATTGTCCATTCTTAAAGCGCTGTAATAAATAAGCTACATCACAAACTTTTGATGATAGTATGAAGTGTCAGTGTAAGAATATGAACATATATTATGCTCTAATGTCAATATGTGCTGAGAGGAAAGTTTTCTCTCATATTTTTTCTTTGTATACAGCCCATATGTGAGGACAGTGAGTTGGCTGAAAATGATCCGGCTGATAATGACATCATTTTGGTGACAAGTTCAGAAACGCCAAGTCAGGTGAGACCCTTACTTGTCCTTGTTATTTGTTTTTTATCTGACCTGAGGTACAGAATGCCCAGTTCTGATAGGCATGGTTTGCCACTGAATAAACCACATAACAACTTCTCGTCCAAACTAGCAAAATATTTGTAACAGGTTTCTTTTTCCATTCTACAGTCCGTCTGTCAGCATAATACGATAGCAGAATGTGATCAGGATTGTGACAGCATGGTGACCATAACAGATATCTCTGTCCAGGTGAGAGCTCTACTTGTCCCTGCACACTAATTTTTGTGTGCCCTTTAATTGTAAAAAGAACTGGCAGTGATGTTTCTTTGCATTTTCCTATGCATGTGGATCAGCCAAGTCCTGCTGCTCAGAATAGCGATAGTTCCTTAGTTTGTGCAGCCTTAAACCAGGACAAGCAAGACGTCACTTCACTGGTGAGAGGACATTTTCCTGATTTTGAGTGGCATATAAACTTAAAACAACTAGGTGACAACCACATGAATCTGATCGTGGGTTTTTTTTTTCGTTTGTTTGTTTTTTTTATAATTCTTGGAGCCTGATACCTTGCTTTCCCCTGTGATGTCTTCCTCGATCCTGCAGCCTGAGGAAATGGTGGACAAGGAGCTAGATCTGGCTGTTTCCATGAAGGACATCTTAATAATGATGTCTGGCAATCTGGAGGATCTGCTAAGAGATCTTAAAGGTGGACTGAAGAAGCTCCAGGATGGCTTTAAATATAGCCTGATGTTAATGAAGCAAAACAGGGTGACCTAGGCCCAAAAGGCCAGTAGGAGACAGGAGGAGGTGATGGAGAGGATAGGTGCATTAATTGACATGTGGGTAGACAAGTTGGCAAGGAAAAAGGCAGACCAACAGTTTTCTCTTGATGAAACAGTGGATGACCATAACAGAGTCTTTAGTGACGTGCTGTGGTTCCTTGGCACAGCCCTGGCTGATGCAGAATACAGTTGCCAAAGAGTGGTTTACCATCAGAACAGCCGAGAGAGCAATACAGATGCCATGGATCTGGAAGACTGCATAGCCGAGATGGTAGGACTGGAAGCTGCATGCAGAAGACACATTGAGGTAACAGTGGAGAGACTGAGTGAAATCCTTGCCATATTTGAGAAGAACCGGAAAAAAAGCATTGGTCAAAGGACATCAAAGCAGAGCAGAACTAGCAAGCTAGAAAAACCAAAGAAAATGAAAAGGATCATTCATTGGCTGTAAGGATTGTGTTGTTGCAGAGCGTAACTCTTTCATTATTCTTCCAACATCCTAATTTTAGCCTGATTTTAGAATTTATTTAATAGATTTAAGGATAAAGATATAATAATAATAATAATAATAATAATAATAATAATAATTCTTATTGTTGTTTTGTTGTTGATGTAATTATTATTGTATATATTGCACATATTGTATATATAGCAGTAGTAGTAGTAGTAGTAGTAGTAGAAGTAATATTTAGCAGTAGTAGTAGAAGTAGTAGTATTCTCAAATAAACTCATTTCACATCTTATCTGTTTGTGTGTGTGTGTGACACAAAAAACAGGGGGTATATCCTAATTTTTATAAAGAGCTAAGCTCTGAAGACACCCCAGCTTTGGCAAACTTTGCCCATTTTTCACCTCAAGCTTTCAAGCATTTACTGGCCATGGTTACTCGACCAATGGCCAGAACAAACACTAATTGCAGAGACTACATTTCTCCTGGTAAACACTTCATGGTGACTTAAGGATTTTTGGCAACAGGTGAGGTGCTAAAATTTATATATGTCTGTATACTTTATTCATACAATATACTTTAGATAGTAAAAATGATTGGCTAACATGGTACTGTTTTACAGGTGAAACCTTCCAGAGCGTTTCTTACCAATTTCGAATTGTTTGCTCAACAGTTCATACTTTTATTCCTGAAACCTGTGTGACCAGCTATCAAGCTCTCTGTGAAAAATATCTCAAGTTATGCATTAATAATTTATCATCATTATCTCATGTACTGCTTACAGATACACTTCAGCAGCTTGTGTAATCAAAATAACAAATGTCAATGATGCAAAACCAGACAAAGCAATTAAAATATACTAGTCTGTGTCTGTTTAGTAAACAGAAAAAATACCATCAATAAATATAATCATATATTAATATAACCACCACCTACAATGATATAGTCAGCAGATAGTATTGCAACAGGAATGCATCAATTAAATCCAAAAGGGTTGTCATACTGAGACAGATGGTTGTGAGGACTAGGGACATTATAGATGAGCTGACCGATCTGACCTTGTACACATTGAAAATAATGTGGGTCTGACTCTTGAATAGCTCTAAGTGCATGCTCTAAGTACTCACAGTACGCCGTTATGTTGTCAGAATGTTTCAGAACTGAACTCTCAGTGAGTGTACACAGAGTAGCATTAACTGTCTTCAGCACTTGCATATCTCTCTCTTGAGCTTGGGTGTCTGGGGACTTCCTCTTGCACCTAATGAGCGGGGGTGTGATATCACTTGGGGTTGGCTCCTCCTCTCCCCTGTCAGATGCGAACAAAGACCGCTATGAAGATTATGTAATCTTCATAGCGGTCTTTGTTCGCATCATCTTTAAAGCTGTCTTCATTCTCAAGTCTATTTTCTTCCATGTAAGATGGAGTGTCCTGTTAAAAAATGATTTTAACAGTTTTACTCCATAGTGCTCGTGGCCCTAGTTGACAGCAACTATAAATTTATATATGTAGACGCTGGATGCAATGGCAGAGTGTCAGACGGAGGTGTATTCAGGGGATGCACACTTCAGGAGTCACTGGAGTGGCAAACAGCCAACACCCCCCTACCTTCTCCCCTCCCTGGACCACAAAAGGAGATACCAAACTACATGGTGGCAGACGAAGCATTCCCCCTAATACCATACATCATGAAGCCATATGCTAGGAGAGATCTTTCTACTCTACAGAGGGTCTACAATTACGGATGGTCGAGAGCGCATGGGGTGGTTAGAAAATGCTTTTGGCATACTGACCAACAGGTGACGTGTAATACCGTCACCCGTCAACCAACAACCAGATGTGGTGGAAAACATGGTCCTCACCTGCTGTGTCATGCACAGCTTCCTCCGAAAGGAATACAGTATTGTGTATGATGGACCATAAACAAACATCCCAGATATCTGGAGTCAGGATTCTTCTTTGCGGCAGGCTGCTCTGCCTGGGTCTACTAATCCCACACAGCAGGCTAAGATGACCAGGGAGGTCCTGACAAAGGACTTCAACTCAGAAAATGGAGCTGTTGCGTGGCAATGGGACAGTATCTAAATGTGTAGGCTATGCTTGTGTTTGTGAATATATGTGTAAAATAAAAACTCTCATGTTTTGAGGGATGTTTGACTTCAACTGCCTTTTCTTCATGTGGATCTCAAGAAACGTAATTTTCTGCAAAATCCAGGACTGGCATGGTGTGACAAAGCCATCACTGCCCGATGGCTTTGCCTTCAGGTAGTGACTGTACTCTGTGTAAAACAAGCAATAGATCCAGCCACCAACAATAACATTATGGTTTTAAGACCGATTACCTTAAAGAGAATATAATAATCTATTTATCCTGCCTAGTACCTGATTAATAATTACAATGCATTAGCCTACAGTTTACATGAAGATCATGTCATCTTTTAACTTTCTATCAGTAGCCCACATACATCAAAAGAGCATGTTCTGTTGTCAAATTTAAAATATAAGCTACGTTTCCCTCTGTTCTCTATTCAGTAGCTTAGTACAGTGATTCTCAACTCAAGTCCAGGGGGCCCACTGTCCTGCCCATCTTTGTTTTAACTCTTTGCTATCACAGTTCATTGAGCTAATCAAGGCTTGATGATTAATTTATCAGTGGAATCAGATGTGTCAGTCCTGAGTTAAAACAGAAACCAGCCATTTTTAATATAAAACCTACAATCAAAGTGAGTAATGGATAGCTAGCTAACCTACATTGACATCACAGAAAATCGTGTGCGCTGATGTTCCGCATGCGAGTATAGGCTTAGTTGTCAGTTGTTGCGGTTTGTTGCAAAACGGTGCACATTGGTTAGACTTTCCATGACTCCACCAAACCTGACTGGACATGTCAAACTCAAAAAACTCCATCCGCCAAACACAGACTGATGGTGCGCACTGATCTAACAGTTGTTGGTTGGAGTTAGTTGGTGTTTGTCTTGGCAGTGTCCAGCCACCCTTCGGTTGCATGAAGGATTTAGATGATGTCCATTACCCAGACTGAGCTTCTTAAATAAGATCAGAGTCATTATGGAGGTCTGGGTAGTTTTGATAGTTGATAGGTAACATTAGATAGCACCCACATGTATGTGCCTGAGGTAGACAATAGAATGTGGAAGTCACTATGAACTGAACTGTGATATGGTGTCCAAACAGGATATCTGCCCCTCTGCAGCACAGGAGGAAAACCGTCAGCACAGTGTTGTCAGATTCACCGATGTACCTCCTCAAATATCTTGGCACCGTGTTTTGAGGGGCTGTCATTTCTTCTGGGAATTTCAGAAGTTCTTTAACATGCGTAGGAGTTGGGATTCCTTCTTCCATTATCTCAAAAAGTTTCTGTGGTACAAAGTATCTGCCAAGCTTTTCAAGATGTCATTGAAATTCGTGGCCATGGGCACACAATAATAGTTGTGGCCACAACTTAATATCTCATTGCCACGCCTTATCAACTCATGGCCACGTTAAGTCGTGGCCACAAGTTATTGATCTTGAGGCCACACGTTACTAACACATGGCCACACAACAATATTTTTCCCACCAATGTCAGCAGGAGGGCTCCATACTTCAGCATGAATTTGACACATAGCCTACAAGTTAATTCATATTTTTTAGTATTACTGTGATAATGTGCTTTTGGAGAAAATGATGGAATAAAAATGACAAAACTATTGGAACGGGTCCGGCATGCGACATGTAGGTTTTTTGCATATTACGTCACAAACTGGCACACTTTCCAGATGGAGGGCAGGCAATAGCGATGGGAAGTTCAGATCTTTTTACTGACTTGGATCTTTGAATTTCGTTCATTAAAATGATCGAATCCTTTTTCAAATCACTCATTCACCCTGTTCACTGGAACTAGTGTGCCCCTGTAGCTGTAATCTGAGTGATGACAGAAAGAGCACGGTTTTCAAATACTAAGAGCAACATAGTTTGCTTCACTTGATAAAGTATCATACACAAGTTCACCTTTGATAAGCTCTTAAGCAACATTTTGAACCATAGCCACTTTAGATATTCAGTTGAAATGACAGATTACTTCAACTGCCCGTACGAGAGCGCTGCAACCATCAATAAAAAAATATCATTCTATTCATTCTATGATAGCTATGCACTTTAGCCTATATGGTCATTGAAGACCCGTAGTGCATGAATTCATTCTAATGGAAAGGCAAATAAATTAAATATCCATTTAGTAGCTACATTACACCTAGCTAGCTAGCCACTGAAATGTTCTGGTTGACCAGCTAACATTAGCTAGCTCTCCTCATCAGTAATAATAGCATTGGTCATGTACTGTCACCATGTGAAAAATGAACAAAAGACTCAGACCCGGTGATCTGTAGCTAGTTATGATTCGTGAATGAATCAGTATGTTCCTATTCTGAGCCTGTCATGTGAATAATGAATGAAAGACTCAGACTCGAAGATCCGTGCTTATGAAAAACAGGATTTTACTTCCAGGAGATGGTAGTCCATTTGTTTTTTGTTTTTTTTTTGTTTTTTACATTTTTAGCAGCAGCAGCTCCTTCATTTTGGTTTGAAGAACGCAATGTCTTTCAACTGCAGCCAACTGTAGGAAACAGCTTTTTAAAAAGATTTAAATTGAATGTTACGGAAATTAGCCATCCTTCACGTGACTTTTGTTGACTTCTTGTATGCTAGCCTACTGTATAGTGGCATGTTGCATGACTTGCAAATCATGTGACTGGAGCGAAGTTGTTCAATACAAATCAAATGGCCTACCATAGACATAGGAAGACCAAACACTATCCAGTTGATTTCAGAACAAACTGTGGGAAACAGCTTGAATTATATATTGTTTTATAATGTTACCAAAATGACCCGATAGGTTCAAATTCACGTCCGCATGCAGAGCTGCGGTTGTACACCACCAGCAGTTTCACAACAGCAGTTTCAGGCCTGTGTCGCTCAGTCCATGCGCTGGCACTTTTTTTTTTTGGTTTATCTTAGCGACTGTTAGGTTAATCTACCTTTCAGTTGTCTTAGGTGGGTTTCGGATAGGTTTGTGATGTAAAACTGAAATAAAACATTGCTGTTAACCCTCTTTAGCCCTGATGTGCTCTGGCATCTTCCACATGGAGGTAGCAATTGACTTAAAAAATGTGTCAAGCTGATCCTGCTGCTGCTGTCTCTTACTTTTTAAGCGCTCCATTATAGCAGTGTCAAGGCAAGATGGAGCAGTGGCAGCACTCTTTTGGGAACACGAGGTGGGTGTAGATGTGCCTGGTTCCGTCCTTTTATGCCCCTGCTGTCTCTGCACTGACTGTCCCTCATTTGCCTCCTCACCCTCATCTGGCAGGCTACCTGATGTTCTGAAAAGATAATTGAGTTTTACTCATGTGGTTTGCTATATTTTACAGTTGCATGTTAGAAAAAATCTTGTTCTATGAGGTCCTCATTGGATAAACTTATTCCTTACGAGCTTAATCTGTACAACTTCAGACTTTCGATTATTGATCACAAACTCTCTCCCTGTACTGGAAGTGCAGAATCATGAATTCCAGTATCCCGGCAAATTTATATGGCTTAACAAATTTTGCTGGGTCTCCACTCTTGCTGGCTGTTTTCTTTCTGCTAAGATGATATTCATCTCTGATTAAAAAAACTCTTACCGCTGATTCCGAGGGTGGGCCCAATTGCATCCCAAATGTCCCTCTTCTTGATGGTGTCTTTATGAGCACTGTTTGTTTGATCAAATAGGGGTGTGTTTTTTTGAACCTCAATGATGAGTCTCTCCGCAATGTCATCTGCAACGTTGAACACGACGCCCTGTAAATTTGGATGGATTTTGATTGGCTGTCAGTGTTTCTATCGTTCATCAAATCACTCTGAGAGGGATCCCAATACTATTGTTGTTGTTCTTGTTATAGTTGTGGTGTGGACACCGCCATCCACTTGAGTCAGAGTGGTTTTTAAAACTACATGTTTATAATTATTGTTATAGTCATCATTCTTGGTGTGGACAGCCCATTACTAGGAATCCTGGGGCTTCCTCCTTTTAATGTCTGTAAGAATTTGGGGTAACTGAATACAGTGCAGTCGAGAGGTCATGTTCAGTATTCAGTTTGCTTCTGCTTTTGTTCTTTAGCTGGGTGAGAGCAGAGAAGCTAGCCTTGCATAAATACATGGTGCTGAAGGGCAAAAGCACTCTGAGTGCATGGTTAGCAAGAGCAGGATACTCGCTGGCAACGCTGCACCAGAACTGAGGGAGACTTAACTCTGAGAACTTCTTTCGAAGACCACGATTGCATGATAACTCAACCAGCTGAGTTTCTTCCTCATGACAAAATCACAGTTTCCACATTAACTCTGAATGGCACCCTTATCCACTCTTAGGCCAGCATGTTCTCCTCTTCTGGAAAGTAATTGCAAAACCTCGATTGCAGTTTCTCCAAATGGTCACTGATCACCCTTTTTAGCACTGAGCTGCCTGAATCTGTCAGGTTTTTACCTCATGACACACATTCGGTAACCTGTCCAGCCTGCCGTTGGTAACATGCTTGGTCCACAGAGTCAACTTTTGTTTTAAGGCATTGATTTTGTCAGTTTGCTCAAATTGGTTATGTCCTCTTCCTCATAATGACACGTTCAATGTATTCAAATAATCAAAAATGTTTGCAAGATTAGAAAGACGAGTAATATTCTGTTAGATCTGACTTCTTTTCCACAGGAAAAGCTGCCAACTCACTTACACTTTGCCCCTGGAGGGCCAGTAGTTGTTCATGCCCACTCTCCATCTCTTGACAAAAAGCTTGAAAACACCTTGCATTCTTGGCGTTATGTTTGGTATAATTAACAACTTTCACCATCTCTTGTAGTGTTTCGTGAAGCTCCAGTACCATGTCTTTAGCAGCTAATGCTAGGTGGAGAGTCCGTAGCAGGAGCGGAGATCAATCTTGGGAAAAAAGTGTGTGGAAGAACAGAGTACGGAACATAATGTCAGTGCTCCAGTACTCTTTCAGTGACTTCTTCACAATGCCTATTACAATCACTGCAACAAGAAATGTATATAGTTCACCTACAGTTGTGTCCTCCCATTTCTCCAGTTTCCTTTGGCTGTTACTTGCCCTCTGTTTGAGCTGCCCCACATAATTGTTAGTTTCCTGGACGATGCTAGCCACTAGCTCCCCCAGATCATGAGTCAGAGGTGTGGGATCCATGGCTACCTCAGTGTCAAGATTGACAGGCTCTGCACCAGGATCTTCCCCCAGCTGAGACTTAGACTGCTTTTATTGTCATTTCAACATATGCATGACTCATACATACAGGGGAACGAGATTGCATTACACAAGGACCACAGTGCCACGTAAAACAAATAACAAATAAATACCACATAAAACAAAAAATAACGCACAATAAATACTGAGGACAAAAAAAACCCAAGAAGTATTGAGTAATAAATATGACAACAGAAAGTACTGAGTAAAAACAGAAAGTACTGAGTAAGAACAGAAAGTACTGGGTAAAGAACAGAAAGTACTGAGTAAAAGAAAGTACTGAGTAAAGAGTAAAACTTCTACAACATACAATATAATAAAACAATATAAAAAAAACCCTACATATTACGAACCTAGACATAACAAGCACACCTGACACGGACAGTGAATTACTGAGGTAATTCCTCATCCAGCTGAGGTAACAACTCTTCATCACTAGAGTCGGACTCACTTATTTATAAAAAATATAACAAATATAATGGCCGCCTATATCTAACGTTAGCTCATAGCATGTATTTCAGCGGTTAACCTAAAACCTTACTGTGTCTGTGAATGTTAGCATTGTTGTGTATATGATGTAGATGTAGATGTTTGTCTTTGACAGCTAAATGTAGATCTGGCTAATGTAATAGTATGCTAACTAATCATGGTGGCGAACGCCGTAAAGTGTCAAAATGATGAGTGCTGTAAAGTGGCTTGGGGTGTGTGATGTCACAAATATTCACAAAAAGGTATGAAAGTTTCATTTTGGGGGGTACAGGCCCATAGGCCCTCATTCATTCTGGACTGTCTTGCAAGCGCCCCCTATGAAACAGGAAGATCTGAGAGTGGAAGTTCTTTCCTATTTAGAAATTCTCTGGCTATGTGTTATTTTAGAGGGAGAATATCAGAAGAACAGCCTGCCACCTGTGTTAAAATGAGGAATGTGGAGCATCTTGTGGAGTTATACTTTAGTACAGGTTTCACAAATAATGAAATACTTAATCTTTTGGCATGTCAGCACCACATTATCATAAGTTTCAGGACTTTGAAAAGATCATGTAAGAAACTGTGTCTGTGTGGCACGGCACGACGTCTGAGATAAACAGCAGTTGCCAGAAGCAGGCTCAGACTGCTATTGGCCGTCCTCTTGCCCGTTTTATTGGTTGCTGATAATATGTTTTCCTAAACGTTGTGGGGCTTTCTTTCTCGAAATTTTACAATTTTATTCTCATAATATTACGATTTTCTCGTAGAATTACGATTTTATGCTTGTAATATTACAACTTTTTTTCTTGAAATATTATGGTTTTATTCTTGCTAAAATGACTTTATTTTCATAATGACTTTTTTCTCAGTTACGACTTTATTCTCATAATAATATTCTAATATAATATTCTTGAAATTTCAGAATTTTTTCCCCTCAATGTGGCCCTAATACTCCATCATAGAGAAATGAGAGGGCTGTTGTTTGTTTACTCACTAGAACTGCCGCATTGTGTCATAAATTAACATACAATCAGGCTTGTCAACAGCTTAGACTACACCACTCAACTACCGTAACATTAAATGTAATTTTGATATTTGACTAACGGCACTGGCTGTCATATTACTGCAGCAAAACCAGGCATGGCTGACATGAACTGACATAACATGGTTGAAGGATCCATCTTCCGTTTCTCCGTTTCTTTTTTAATTGTCTTTTATCAGCCGTTATAAATGCCAATGCCGATTTATCTGCAATTAGCTTGTAGCCTATCAGTGGATAATATCGGCATGCTGCTTTAATAGTCAGGCTCTATTCAGTTGTAACAATATGGATGTATGTCATGATCTCATGTCTGGGTTGATGGGAAAATTTTCTTTTTCTTTCCTTTACATAACCCATCTGTGAGCAAAACCAGCTGGCAGAAGATGACCTAGTTTCTGAGAACATGAGTTTGGTGACTCCTTCACACACCCCTAGACAGGTGAGAGACCTACTTGTCCCTGCTAAGTCATCTTTGTCTGTCCTTTTTGTCCTTTTACTGTAAAAAGAATTGGAGGGGATGTTTCTTTGCATTGTTAAAGGTAATCAGATGGGCCTTTTTCATGCCGCCATATTGGAAAGCAACAGGTGTTAAAGTTACGTCCGGTCAACAATGGCTACCTTCGGTGAAGAAGTGTGTGTCTCTCTGCTGTTCTGCAGATCTTTGGCAAATCTTACAAAATTCCAGCTCTCACAGGTCGATGAAACAGTGGATATATACTGCAAAACAAAACTATCCAAACTGGACAGTGGATACAATCTTTTATCTTTAATTATGAAGGTAATGCTAGCTAGCTACGGAGAGATGAGTAATGTTAGATCAAGCCACCTAGCAGCTTGTAAATGCACTTCAATGAAGCTGTATAATAAAATTATCCTATTGTTCATTGTCATAATGTATATCATGATAGTCTAATATTGATTTATGTTTGTTACGTGCATGTTCTTTTTGGTATAGCGTAGCAAATGGTAATACAATGTAGTAGACGTTAGTGTCGAAATACAAGCACAGTGCTACAGGTCACTTAAAAAGAATGAGGAGCCACACAAACTGGAGATGTAGTGAACATAACATTGACTCTGTAAGGGGGCAAAAGGATCAAGAGCGCAGAATAAATTATTGTTTGCATCTCTGTATGTACATCTTTCAGTGTTACTGACAAACACACCTTCCTCTGTGGACCAGACAAACAATACATTAAAGCACCAGTAAGAAGTCTTAAACTAGCTAGCTAGCTACCGAAAAGGCACACAGAAACCTTCAACAAGCAACAGCCAAGGGGGCACACTGTGCTGTACAAGCTTCTTATGTATATCTGTCCTTCACGTAGAATGAAGTATGCGGGCCACATTGAGGGGAGATTCTGAGAATAAAGACGTAATTTAATGAGAATCAGGACGTAAATTATAGAGAATAAAGTCGTAATTTTTCAAGAATGAAATCATAATTTTACCAAAAAAAGTCATAATATTACAAGAATAAAGTCGTAATTTAGGCTATGTGTTATCTTACAAGGGACATATCAGAAGAGCAGCCTGCTGCCTACGAAAAAATGAGGAACGTGGAGCATCTTGTGATGTTATACTTTAGTATAGGTTTCACAAATAATGATGAAATACAGTACTGCATCTTTTGGCACATCAGCACCACATTATCATAAGAATCAGGCTAACGCCTAAGACAAACAGCAGTTGCCAGAAACAGGCTTAGGCTGCCATTGACTGTCCCCCTACCCATTTGTTGGATGCTGATAATATATTTTCCTAAAGATTATGTTGGTTTTTTTCTCGTAAAATTTCGACTTTATTCTCGTAATATTATGAATATTTCTCAATTACGAATTTAATCTTGTGATATTACGACTTTATTCTCAATATCTCCGAAATTTTTCCCCCTCACTGTGCCTCTAACACTCTGTCATATTCACATGACCATATCATCAAAATGAATTTGTAGATGATGCCAAAAACTAGATGCCCATAAAAACATACTTGAGAAAGTAATAGGGAAGATGGCTAACTTTTGTCCCTGTGACATCTTGCCTGATCCTGCAGCCTGAGGAATTGGTGAATGAGAAGCTAGATCTGGCTGTTTCCGCTGAGAACATCTTAGTAGTGATGTCTGACAATCTATGTCTGACAATCTGGGGGATCTGCTAAGAGATCTATAAGGTGGATTGGAGAAGCTCCAGGGTGGCTTTAAATACAGCCTAATGTTAAGGGAGCAAAACAGGGTGACCCAGGCCCAAAAGGACTGTAAGAGTCAGAGGAAGGTGATGTATGTGACAAAGAAAGTACTTCTGCTTAACTCTTCCATCATTCTGCCAACGTCCTAATTTTAGCCTGATTTCAGAATATATTTAAAAATAATAGATTCAAGGATAAAGATAAAGTATTATTGTGAGTATTACCAGTATTATTATTATTATTACCAGTAGTAGTAATAGATGTCGTAGTATTGGTATGGTAGTATTAGTATAGTAGTTATATGAATAGTATTAGTATTAGTAGTAGGACAGGTGGTAGTGATATTAGTAATAGGAGTGGTATAAGTGGTAGGAGTAGTTTTTGTAGTATTAGTATTATTTTCAAATAAACTTTATTTCAAAGCTTACTTGATTATTTGTTTGCGTGTGCGTGTGTGCGTGCGCCGGTTTCTGTGTTTTGAAGTTGGGTCTATTCAGCCTTAACACTTAAGACTGATAAATTCAGTTGATATTTTACCTCTGTGGCGTTATGATAGTGAGAGCTTCTTAATTGTTTTTGCGTGAAAAAGTCAAAAACAATTAAATTAATTTACAACATTAACAACAAAAGAAATGCAGTCTTAACTGTCACTCGGGGTGTGCACTCGGTGAAAAATCCGTCCTCAAGACTGTAACTGCAAGACTAACATATTTATAGGTTTATTGGTTCGCTCTGACTTTGAACTTTTTCTCGTTATACTGCAATTGTGAATAGATGTGTAACGTTTTCGAAACTCTGAAGCTCTTGAACACCTCACGTTTGCCCCACTGCATTATGGGTAGCATGCTTCTGTCCTGCACGTTGACATTGGAATTAAGCAACGGTTCCTGACAGCCGGTGTTCAGGGTTGGTATCTCTTAGTTAAATATGACTAATTTGCCTTTGAGGCTCTAGCAACAGTCGTTATATTATCTAAAGATAAGTGCTTCACTCTGTATTGTACATTGTCTCATCTGATATATTAAATTTCATTTGATTTTATGACAGCGAGCTAGGTGGACTAGCCTTCTTGCTAGTTACACAACTTCTGTAACTCGTGAAAAACAAAGGCATATTTTGGGGGACGTCAGTACCTGATATCTGTTTATCCTATTGTGTCGAGTAGTACTAATAATAAGTTACAGGAGAATATTCTGTCGCATTTACCTTTGTGTAACAGTCTCACGTCGCGACTTGGCTACAGTATTGAGATGTTTTCCAAGCTAGCTGAGTTGTTTCGTAACTATGCCGTCAACTTACGTAGAGGTTATATTTACCTAATAGACTCTCACTAGCTATAAGTGTTATAATTAGTATTTGGTCTGTCTTTATTTTGGTAGAATCGTAGAATTGATTTGGGGATATTTGAAGTAATAGTGGCTGAAAGAAACTTGGAATCTTGTTACTTTGAAGTCACTTAAACGCGATTTTGTGTCCGATTTGACATTCAGGTCAAAATACGGTTTATAGTCATGGGTTCAACCATGTCTAGTCCTGCGGCCACAGTGAAAGCTGAAGCCGTGATGGTGGCACCGCAAACGGGTATGTCCCCACCAGTAGGCTGCCCCATGCACCAGGAAGCTAAAAAGGGTGAGAATTAAAATATAGCATCACTTTAAATGTTTTTTTTTTTAGTTTATTGTTATTCTTATGTTGTTTGTTAACTTATGATATTTGATCTCTTTCTTTCAGTGTCCCCTCCACCTGAGTGTCCCATGCATCAAGCTGAGGCCCCTGCTGGTCCTGTGCACCAGGACCGTGCATATGAGTTTGTTGAGTGTCCGATGCGAGCAGGGGAAAACCTGAAGGGACAGTCTGATATCGACCCCACTAACATGGTACTTCAGCAAAGCACTTAAAGTCTCAGACAGTCAGCCTTATTGCTTTGGTTTTGCATTCAGAAAGCAGTTACACGTCCTTTTACTGTCTTCAACCAGATGCCGCCACCCAATCAGGTGCCTGCTCCTGATCAGCCTTTCCTGTTGCCTGTGACCAGACAAGAATCAACAATCCCTAGAGCTGGAACAGATAAAAAGTGGGTCTATCCCTCAGAGCAGATGTTCTGGAACGCAATGCTCAGGAAAGGGTAGGTGGGCTTATTTTAGCGTTTATCATGTTAGCGCAGACCTTTTAGGACTATGAATGATATGACCTGAGTAGCTGATGTATAAAAACCATTTTTATGCCTGAAACAGGTGGCGCTGGAGGGATGATGACCTCGCTCCCCAGGACATGACCAACATTATTAAGATCCATAACCGGAACAACGAGCAGGCTTGGGAAGAAATACTCAAATGGGAAGCCCTCCATGCACAGTGAGTTTTCAGAGCTGGGTGATTTACTTGACTTTGCTAATGGAATGTTCAGCTTCATGCAGATGTAACTGCCGTTAAGTGTATCTGCTTGCTGGTTACTGTTGGCTCACTTTTTGGCCAACTTTACAGTTACTAGTAATGTTCTCACCATCCATTTCACTCAGAAGTTTCTTAGAAACTTGTTACTCGTTTGTGATTTACTTTTGCTAACCTCTTGCTCACTCTCACAGTGAATGCCCCTGTGGACCGAGCCTCAAGAGGTTTGGGGGCAAAGCGAAAGAATATTCTCCAAGGGCCCGGATACGACATTGGATGGGGTAAGCAACTCTCTGGATCAGCTGACTCCTTTAAAGAGGGTTACATTTTGAAAAGACACGCAGAATACTGTAATTCCTCATCTGCCCATTGATTCACACGGAGGCTCTCAGATTATTTGTGCTTAAAATATATATTTTTTTCAGTTAACATTTTCAAATTTTTTCCTTTAAATTTGTTTTCAGATATGAATTACCGTTTGATCGCCATGACTGGATCGTCGACCGGTGTGGAAAAGAAGTCCGATACGTAATTGACTACTACGAAGGCGACATTGACAAAAATACTTACGAGTTTTCCATCCTGGATGTGCGTCCAGCCTTTGACTCTCTCAGTGCAGTGTGGGATAGAGTGAGGGTGGCATGGTGGCGCTGGACATCGTAAATGTTCAAAGAACTTTACATACCTAACATGGCTTTCATCTGTCTATACTGTGTTGTAAATAAATAAATAAATAAAAAAACAGAAAACCTTCAGAGAATTATAAAAAATTACATTTAAGAAATGAACGCTTGTCTGTCTTTGGCTAGTCGTAATAACATCCGTGTGAAGTTATTTGGCTCTAACTTCTCTTGAGACAGATTTCTGTGTGGACAGGCATGTGTATATGGGTAAGCTTTGAGACTGAATAGCTTTTGCTCTGAGGAGACAGGAGCAGGGATTGATTCACTGAGCTTTAGAATACTGCTATGATTGCACAGTTACCTTGGCTGCAATGCGACTGTGGCTTACGAATGGTCTCATTCAGAGCCCACTAGAATTTTCTTTAGATGAGGGATCGTATCGGAATTGCATAAAGGTACATTTCTTTAGGGTTTTTTTTTTTTTTACTCTTACCTCCATTACACTTGGTGTACAGATGTTTCATTTCTGCTTTGTGAATGACAAAGCTGTTGATTTTGGGCTTAAACTAGCAAATGGTGCTTTTTCACTCCAGTTTGTTTTGAAATTTGAATTATTACAGCCAGTCTGTTTCACCAGTCTATTTCATTAGCCTAATCACTCATAACCTCCCATCAAAAACCTCCCAGTGTCCTTATAACAGCACTGGTCAGTTTGGGGTTAGCATTTGTACTCAGTACTGTGAATATGTTCCTTTGGGTTTGGGACAAACTAAAGCTTATGCAGGTTTTGCATTGTGTTGCACCCTCCCCCCCCTTTTTTTTTAATTCATCTCTGTCCTTTCTCCTTTGTTTTGTGTCATTCAGTGAAATACATCTGTTTATCTCACCAGACTAAAACTTGGCTTCAAAATGATTTACGCCTGTTACATGTTGATTCCTTTTATTTATTATTTGTGAAATATCAGTATCCTTACTCTCTATGTAAATACATAAATGCATGAATGCTGTTAGTTGTGTGTGAGTCTGTATGAGTGGTTTCCAAAATGATTTTATTCCTGATTTCCCAGAATAATAAAAGATGATGTAACCGAGGCTGAATGTTGGCTGTTCTGTACCTTTTTCACCTTAGCCCTACTCTGTTGGTCAAACTCGAGCAGATTTAAGAATGACATTTTACAATTTACAATTATTTCCATGCCGTGATGTGAAACGAAAGTTAGCAAAAATATTGTTTTGTGGATCAAAAGAAAAAACTTGACAAACAAGAATAAATTCTTACAGTTTCCCAAAGTTCTTCATGCAATTTTTCCTCTTGAGACTATTAAAGAATATCCCAGGACATTGAATGAGAATGTGGGAAAAGAGTAGAAGCGTAGTTTATAAAATGACCAGCAGATGGCACTCTATCCTCGAGCGTGCAACTGCTTACCGCTCGTCCTGATGAAACCTTGCGTGATGAATCACTGTGATTTAATTCATCCGCAGCACTCTGCAGTTATTGTTTGTGCTTGCATTCAGGGTCAGTGTATATTTATTGGAATCCCTACCAGAAAGCTGCAGTACATCACATGGAATCTGACCACCTAAATGGTTTTTAATGTAGTATTTAGTATTTTTGTGGCCCAGGGACAGACAGAAGGCACCCCCCCCCCTTCTTTCTTCCTCTCTTTTTCTTTTAGTGTACTTAACTCACTGGTCTTCTTCCTCAAGTTGATAATACTGGCAGATGCTGATGTATTGACAGTTTAAGCTTATGTGAGCTTCGCTGGACCCGAGGAGAGAGAGAAAGGGGGAATGAGTTCATTTAGGCTGTTCACACAGTCAGCATCCTCCAGAGGTAGTCAAACAAAACAGACTTTTGAGTTCAACCTGTGCTTTATTAGTTTTAGGAGTTTTGACTCGACCAAGTAAAATGAGTGACTTGACATGGATTGAATAACTCAGATGGGAGAGAGTTTTTTTTTTTTGGAAAGTTGAGAAAGAGGCAGGAAATCTCAAAAGTAAAAAGTGCCTTTGCTCTGTTTGTGTGGGTGTGAGAAAGAAAGCATCAATTACACTGCGATTAAGCTTGGCCTCAGGAGTCTATTTTTGTCTCAGTGTGGGCCTCCATTGTGTGTGTATATGTGTGTGTATGAGTGTGTGTGTATGACGCTCATAATATTTTGGATGTTGCTGTGAGACACCCTTTGAACTGACCATTTCATTGTCAGAGTTTCAACCTGTTAGTTCATTTGACTGTCACCATCACACTATGCAGTATTATTTACCAAAGTTGTTTTTTGGGGGGGAAAAAAAGTTTATGGAACATAATTACGCGGTGAGTGTTTGATCTATGAACTAATCAAAGACCATGCTGAGGCATTTGTTTCACAAACCAACTATTAAAACCATTTGTTTTTATACATTTGTAAATCTGATGCCATATTCACTGTGCAGTTCTAACCCTTTGTCCCATTCTATCATTGCTGTACATGCAAACCACCCACTGAATGAAGTATGTGCATGCTATGTTACCACTCGGGGTACTGTTTGGCAAAGTGTCAAAAAAAAAAAAGCACCAGTGTAGAACAGACATACTGTGGCATTTTAGTCCATCTGAATGCTTTTTTTTACGCCCAAAAGGTCCCTGCAGCCTTCCCCCATTTACATACCAAAGCATGCTGTGTTATGCCCAATACAATAAACAGTCTTTGTCTACATGCGGTGGTAATTGTTTTGGGAGGAGATTATGTGTTTGTGTGTGTGTGTGAGAGAGAGAGACAGAGAGGGAGAGAGAGTGTGTGTAATGGTTCTTGCTTTTCATTGATATTCCTCGTGAAAATTGGGCCCATTTGAATGCTGTCCAGTGTTTAGAAGTCTATTGATCCATGGCTAAAGCTTAAACAATGCTAATGGAAAAATAGGTGTGTTTCATACTTCCTCTTAGGCTAATCTCAACAGCATTAGGTTGTAACAGTCTTGTCCTGCCTCTAGGTTAAATGTGATCATAAGAGTCAATAGCAGAACTGGAAGACACTCTCAAAAGTTAAATTTCATGTCCTGGCACAAACTTTTCTCTGTGGTAAACATGTTATACTGAAAACATAAACATGCCCACACAGTAAATGAAGTGAATATCACAGATCTCACATTCAGGGAAAAGTTGATTTCTCAGGAGAAAGAAGAACATGGCATCATAGACCTGGAGAACAGGAGGACATACTGTTAAAAAAAAAAAAAAAACAGCCCTTGATTCAACAATCACAAATGTTTTCTTATCTTTCCACGAGCTCTAGAATAATGGCTTGCTGATCAACGTGTTCTAGCTGAGAATGCCGTAGTATTTTTAGATTTGGACAATGCTCTTTTATACACTGTCACAAATACACATAATGTACCGTGCGGAATTAAGGTAGGTAATTGTGCTATGTTCTCTTTTGTTACATATATAAAAAAAAAATAAGAGGAAATTACTATCATGATGAAATTACTATTAAGTGAATGGAAGTAAACTGTTGTTAAAAAAAAAAACCTGATTCACAGTTCAAGGTGCCTCTTGGGAATGAACATTCCCCCTGTCCCCATCTTCATATAAAACACACAATAGGCTGCATTTAAGTCATTCTTCATTCAGAAAAAAACAAAACAAAACAAAACAAAAAAAACAAGTGAGGGTACAAGAAATTGCAGTTATTCACAGTAGGGGGGCATATCAGCATTGAAAAAAACTCAGTGGCTTTTCATTAGCATAAGACATATATAGACAAACATATTTCAAAATTAGTTCTGTAAGATTTCAGACCTCGCGCTGCATCGTGACATACTGAGGAGCTTCTGCATCCTCCTCCTGTCTTGTTCCTATGGTGTTCTTTTTTCTCTGAGTGTATTAGCACAAACACACAAGCACACATCAGCTTTTTTCTGTTCAAGGACACAGAGCATAGAGGCAGAACAATCTTACTGTTATCACTGATTGATTCTGTATGCTGTCAGTATAGAACTAGAGAAGGGCCAGTGACATCTTGTTCGGTGTAGCTAGAAGGCAGATTCAAAAGGACCTACTGCAGTGCTTCCTGTGTAATCAAAAGCCTAATCCAAACCATAGTGGCCAAGGTGAGTGACCATTAAAAACTAAAATTTGATTTACTTTTGGATCAGACTGCTGACCGTGTTGCTTGATTGCACTGTAGCAAAAACCTCACACTGATTTTGCAACAGCGGTTAAACAGCAGTTTGATTCTTCTAGGTCTGAAGTCTTTCTCCACCATACACCACACAGAGCCCCAAAAAGCTTTTAGTATTGTCGAATCAGAGAAAAAAAAAAAAAGAAAAGAAAAGAAAAGGAGGAGGAACTGTACAGCATGTAAGACACAAAGAAACAAATCTTCAGCTTATAGAGAACACGGATTTAGAACAGACAGCGGCAGAGACTGGACAAGAATCTCAAATATTCCCACATTCCCCTGACTTCTTGAAATACGGAACTGCCTTTTGGTTTTTTTTTTCCTGAACAGGAAAAAAAATCCCACAGAAACCGCAAATGAATTAAAAGGCAAATTTAAAATTTAAATAAAATAGAGACATAAATAAATGAATCAGTTGAAGCTGCAACTAGCAGCCTAACTGATTATAATAACATCTAACTTTTTCTTTGCCGTCTTCTTATAATAACCTCATGCTTTACTCTCCAAGTGGCGGTGAATAAATATTTTTTTTTCTTTATGTGCAAAAAAAAAAGAAGAAGTGGATTGTTTTTATTAAAGTTATTTTTAGTCTTCTGTGTCTCCGTTTGTACTTTCTAGACCTGACCCTAGTGACAGGCTCTCAGCTAATGTCTTTGCAGAGTCTATGAAAGAGTTTCACTCATAACAAAGTTTCTGTATTTGGTAAGGACTCAGAGCTGTAAATGTGATGAATTGTACAGTTGTTGTGAAGAGAAGGTTGTGAAGAACAGCCTGCACTGGGACTAACAAAGCACGCAATAGGAAAAGAAAAAAAAATGATAAAAAAAAGAGCCAGACTGAAAGCTTGGGTCGTCAGCTAACTGATCTTAGTTTGCACAGTTACACCAATTCTCAGGAAAAATTCAACGATATACAGTAAATTAAAAAGAAAATAATTACAATAGAATTGGAGGACATGATGGAGCTTCTTGCCTACACTTTATTTTCTGACAGTAATGGAAAGGAGTTCATTTTATTGCACATTGAATATAACTACATTTAAAAAGTACATGATATTGCATGAGTAAAAAGTGTACGTAACATGGACCTGAATAAAACGTTAATGTGATCTAAAGCTGAATAAAAGCTTAAGTGGTAAAGAGCTGTGATCGAACTGAAAGTTGCTGTTGCTGAATTAGAGGTACATGTAATATGAGAACATATTTAAGATAAATAAAAAGTCTATACGTTGTATGGTCCAGCTCCTCAGTCTATATATAGGGGGTCAGACACAACATGATAGTCAAGTGACAAATCGCAAAATGCATTTTGTTTAGCTTCCACATACTGTCAGAGTTTAGGTGGTCTGTGAGGTGTTTACCTCTTCAGCCCTGTTTGATCATTTTGCAGTGCAATCTCTCTGTAACCAGCCTCTGGCGATGTTTTCCTGCAATGGAGAATTCACTGATGTTTAACATTCCACAACAAAGGAGTCAAACTCCCTGTGCGCCTTTAATTTATGCAGCCTCCAAATTGCCTGAAGGGCTCTGAATACTTCAGGATCTGTGTCTGGACCTCACACTGCCACTCGGTCATAGGGGTCTGCGTATGAGTGTGTGTTTGTCTCACGGCTCCTGTTTTCAAAGTCCTCTAATTTGGGCTCTTACCATGGGATTGAAGGGACTTGACCTGTTCCAAAATGTCTTTATAGTCTCACTTTCCACAGACATGGGAAGGATGAACGTAAGAATGTTTACATCTGCGACAAGACCTAATCAGACGACTTCCAATTTGAGTATGTAAGCTTATTATTCGCTTGGGAGCGATGAGTTTTTGACTTTTATGGTGCAGTCAAGCAGCAAACAGTGAGATAGGGTAGCTGGAGCATTGTTTTTTAATGAGATCTGATGAAAGCATGCGTCTGATAAGAGATGTGTGGATGCAACTCTGCGTATAATCACTATTGCAATGATCACCCCATTTCTCCCTGCTCAATTGGATCAATACGCCAGCCCACCCTCCGTCTTCTCGCCAAATCACCTTAATCTCATTTGAATCCTTTTGCAGTGTTACCTCATCACAAGACATCGTGTGTGTGTATGTGTGTGTATGAGAGAAAGAGAGAGAGGGAATTTATATAACCGAAAGCCGCCATACCAGCTGCAGCAGAAACACACCGAGTTCTCTTCGGTGCGATTACTTGTTGGCACTGTGACCCCATTTGCCATCATTGCTCGCCTTATGAGGTATTTGAGCATACTTGTCCACTTGCATCATCGTTACCCATTGTTGCTGTTGAACTGGAAAGCGCTTGGCTCGCAAACACTAATTATCTCCTAGATTAGTTGCTGAAGCAATTAAGAAGAGGGAATAGGGACTATACCCACTCCCATCACCACTGAACCCGAGCGCCTATGTGACCGAGCGCTCAGATAGCGACGGATCTACATCGTAAACATCCGATTTTCTCAAGTGGTCTGGACACGAGTGCCCCTCTCCCCCCTCCCCTCCTAGCTTTATCTTGCTAAAACAGTAATCAGTGTTTACATTCTGGTGGAGAGCGTGTGTCCATTAACCTGTCTGATAGGCAGCCTCCCTCTGTTGCACAAGGTGATTATGGAGGGATATTGAGTCTCTGTGTTGCATTGCCATTCCAATTCAGTCATGTCAGATGAAGGCAAGTTTAAATCCATCGCTTTTTCATTTATTCTATATTCTTCTGTCCAAACTGTACTCATAGGTTCATAGGTTTCATTTTTTTTTTCATTGGAGAACAAGAATTCTGAACATTTTGTGCAATTTTTTGGAGTTAAGAGACATGTTACTTTGACAATGACATCAATCAAGTAGATTTAGTCCTTCTAGGAATTCCCTTTGAGTAGACTGTCTTTATTATAAGCAGGGACATTGTGCCTCAGTGTAATTCAGTGTAATTCAAAAAGATTTAGGGGGACATGTTTAGTGATGTGAGTGGACACTTTTTTAAAACCAGTTTATAGGGTGGAAATAAGAAACGTCCAGTAAAGTTTCCTTTCCATTTTGTTTCCTTTCAGGACCATAAATCTAATCACCGTGCAGCACTGCAATCTTCCACAAAAACAGAAAAAAAAAAAAGGAAATGAATTCTTAATGTTGAATTAAAATGAACTCTTTTGGGGTGTTTGAAGTGTGCCATGGTTAATTATACACATCTCATTCTCATTGTGTCGGCTTGGTCGTGATTTTCATATCAGGCCTCCTGTCGTAATGGCTTTCCATGATTGTTTCTTATCCAGTTACTGAGTGGGCGACCTGTGAGGCCTTACCTGTGTTTCGAGGCTCAGGCAGACTCATTAGCTGGCTAAACCCTATCATGATCTTTCTGATTGGACTGGATTTGGAGTGCGGACTGCTGGATGGCTGCTTTATCACAGGTAGGGGATCATGAGATTGACCCCTGTTTGTTTTATCTATTGGGTGGATGCGATATATGAAAGAGAGAGAGAGAGAGAGAGAGAGAGAGCCAATGTCCTGACTGGTAGAGGGACACAAGAGAGTATGTATTGTGCTGGATTACATTGTGACAGATATTTTCTTTCTTTCTTTCTTTCTTTCTTTCTTTCTTTCTTTCTTTCTTTCTTTCTTTCTTTCTTTCTTTCTTTCTTTCTTTCTTTCTTTCTATCTGTCTGTCTGTCCATCTGTCCATCCCTTCCACCTGTTTCTCTCTCTCTCTCTCTCTCTCTCTCTCCTCTCTTTTCTGCTTCTCTTTGCTAAGATTTGAAGCTGTTGTTCTTCAGGGGGAAAATGCACACATAGTGGTTTCTTAGCATGACTGTCATTATCTCAGCAGGTCTCTAATAATAATAGTTTGTGCGTGTGTGCGTGTGTGTGTGCGTGTGTGTGTGTCTGTGAGGGAGAGTGTGTGTGAATGATAGTAATCATAGGTACAGTAGATAAATGGATGCCCTGTAGCCGGTCAGCAGGTGGGACTCTGTGATGCTGAATGTTTGCTGAGTACTAGCACATTTCAGACCAACAGAAACCATCTCAAACATTTCCTCTGCAAAGGAATTCCCTAAAGAAGATAAAAGGATTTTGTGATTTTTATAAAAAAGAAAAAAAAAAAATATATATATATATATATATATATATATATATATATATATATATATATTACATTATCTCCTGTTTAGAAGAAAGACAGTATATTAAAAGTTGCCACATCTTTTCTTAGCTACAATTTCATTTTAGCGTGGGAAATTACATTAGTAGAACTGAGCAATGTAATAAACTAGGTATTAAGATATGTAAAATATCCTTTTTGCTTGAACATATCACTTGTCAAGATTATACCCAATTTATGATATTCTTGCAAAGGTGGACTGTCTGGCACTGTGCTCCTGGAAGACCAGTCCTAGTATGAGATACAGCCCCGCACACACCACAAGTTTGTGCTTTTTCAACAAAACATGTGTTTCTACACGGCTCATATACATTCATCTTTTTCTAAGTGGACATGGGGTCTAACCTTGTGGTTGTTGTAATATGTTAATAGTCGTTATGACCTGCTGTCCCTGCTGGTGACAGATCGTACCACCTGCTTCAATCAATTTGACGTTAGCACTCTGTTCTCTATTATTGAATGTGGACTCTTAATTACAATAACAGAAAGAACGCATTATCTCATTAGAATGCACACTCACGCACCCTTGAATAATATATTAGAAGTGCAGCCTCTCCATAATTACGCCAGAGTAGTAATGGTTTTCTTTTTTTCTTTCTTTTTGCATGTGATAAATAAGCATGCCGTTGATATTTTGAGAAACACAGAGAAAACCGCATGTCTGAAAAAGAAGGATTTCTAATGTTGGATATGCATTGGTATTGTGGGTAGTTCAGTATAAAACCTGAATAAATAATTGATGAAAGACAGAAAACTGATGTCCTTAAAATGCAGTTGTTAGTAGAGATGGTTCACTTCATTGTGATAATCAAATCTTAAAAGCTTAACTATTCACCATCTTTCTTATTAAATTTGGTTTTAAGAAGACACTTGAGCACTGGTGTATTGTTTTCAATCCATTCGTCATTTATTGTTAACAGTTCATGACATAGGAGAGACGTCTGTGTTCTTATTTGTTATATGATATGTGAACAAGGTTAGAGAATTTATGGTGAGTTGCGATGTTTTTAATGCCTGTATTTTTTAGTAGTCAAAACCAGTGTTCATTCACTGTTTTCTGTCTAAAAACATTCAATGTCTCATTTCAGTGCTGCCAACAATTCTTCTTTGTTGTGACTGATTTTTGAAAAGCGCTTTGATATCTACATAAAAGAGAAGTTGAAAAAAAAACCCCAACAACAACAACAAAAAAAACAGAGCTATATTCTATATAGATGTGCCTAATTTCCCCAAACAAGCACTCTTATTTTCACTGCCCTGTCTGGTAAATACATTCATAGTTATAGACATGTAGACAGACCGACAAAAAACAGCATGTATATATGCATTTTGTTTTTTATGGATTTAACGTATCTACAGAAAAACAAAACAAAGTGATTTCCTGCAGCCAAGCATCAGATGATCGCGGTGTTCATGCCATACATTGTTGAATGCAAACGTTATGAGAAGCTGCAGGGAGTGCTGTCTTACACTAGAGGGCGATGTTGCCCTGTTTAAAAAAAAAAGAAAAAGAAGAAGAAGAAGAAGAAGTAGGATATCTATTAGGCGTGGGTGAAAACTCCATCAGTCTTGATTCCAAAGTTCTTGTAAACATAAACTAACATTAATGAAAGCAGATGGACAGGTTATAATGAGAGCCGTGTTTAACCAAACAGCTTTAAATAGCACTTAATTTCAGCACTTGCAAAGGGGGGGGGGGGGGGGGGGGGGACGGGACATGTACATTTCACTCAGGCATCAAGTGAAGACATGTTACCACAGGATGCTAAGTACTCTTTTACATTACTAGCTGACAAACCTTTAAAAAGACACAAATCCTGTTTTCACCTTTCAAACATGTTATATATCTTAGCAGGGCACCATGTCAAAGAGCCATTCTCTGGTCCACATAACACCACAAGCCTCTGACTACGCTATAAGATGCAATTTCTCAAAGCAGTGTATATATACAGTAGGTTTGGTTTTGGTTGTTAATAACTTGTGTTAAGATACAACTTGAGAGTGGTTGAAGCTTAGGGCAGTAAGTTCAACTGCCCTCAGTGGTTAAGCCGGGCCAAGGTCACCCCACTCAAACCACACTTATCAAAACACATTTTTAACCAACACTTTTTTTACTCTACTTGTGCTGTATACATATGTCTCCATCTCTCTTCCTCTTTCGTTCTCTCTCCTCTGAGCTCGTTCACTCCTCTCCTTTCACCCTTTTTCTCCAGACAGAGGTGATGCCCTCTGGTTCTCTGGCACCGTGCCCCTTCGTGCTGAGTAGATGCCCTGGCTCCACAGCTTTCGGAGGCCAAGATCTCAGCAGTGAGAGACCCATAGCCCGAAGGCCAGACCGGGCCCTTTGGGTGGTTTCTTTGGGAGACTTGCCTGGGTACCTGTGGGATCAGGGAATATTCCTCCGTTCTGCTTCTGTTTGTCTTTCTGAGGAGGCCAGAACGGTTGGGCATTTATTCATCTGGGCCTTTGACTGTAGGGGTTTTTTTAGGATGACTGGGGGTGGGTGGGGGTGGAGGGGGGGGGGGGGGGGGGGCTTGTGAAGAGGGCGTGGGGGTGG